>NC_034191.2:6816596-6819096 GCF_002021735.2 Oncorhynchus kisutch
CAGACTGCTGAACAGCTTCTAACCCCAAGCCATCAGACAGCTGAACAGCTTCTACCTCCAAGCCATCAGACAGCTGAACAGCTTCTAACCCCAAGGCATCAGACTGCTGAACAGCTTCTACCTCCAAGCCATCAGACTGCTGAACAGCTTCTACCTCCAAGCCATCAGACTGGTGAACAGCTTCTACCTCCAAGCCATCAGACAGCTGAACAGCTTCTACCTCCAAGCCATCAGACTGCTGAACAGCTTCTACCTCCAAGCCATCAGACTGGTGAACAGCTTCTACCTCCAAGCCATCAGACTGGTGAACAGCTTCTACCTCCAAGCCATCAGACTGCTGAACAGCTTCTATCCCCAAGCCATCAGACTGGTGAACAGCTTCTACCTCCAAGCCATCAGACTGGTGAACAGCTTCTACCTCCAAGCCATCAGACTGCTGAACAGCTTCTACCTCCAAGCCATCAGACTGCTGAACAGCTTCTACCTCCAAGCCATCAGACTGGTGAACAGCTTCTACCTCCAAGCCATCAGACTGGTGAACAGCTTCTACCTCCAAGCCATCAGACTGATGAACAGCCTCTACCTCCAAGCCATCAGACTGCTGAACAGCTTCTACCTCCAAGCCATCAGACTGCTGAACAGCTTCTACCTCCAAGCCATCAGACTGCTGAACAGCTTCTACCTCCAAGCCATCAGACTGCTGAACAGCTTCTACCTCCAAGCCATCAGACTGCTGAACAGCTTCTACCTCCAAGCCATCAGACTGCTGAACAGCTTCTACCTCCAAGCCATCAGACAGCTGAACAGCTTCTACCTCCAAGCCATCAGACAGCTGAACAGCTTCTACCTCCAAGCCATCAGACTGCTGAACAGCTTCTACCTCCAAGCCATCAGACTGCTGAACAGCTTCTACCTCCAAGCCATCAGACTGCTGAACAGCTTCTAACCCCAAGCCATCAGACTGCTGAACAGCTTCTAACCCCAAGGCATCAGACTGGTGAACAGCTTCTACCTCCAAGCCATCAGACTGCTGAACAGCTTCTAACCCCAAGCCATCAGACTGCTGAACAGCTTCTAACCCCAAGGCATCAGACTGGTGAACAGCTTCTACCTCCAAGCCATCAGACTGCTGAACAGCTTCTACCTCCAAGCCATCAGACTGCTGAACAGCTTCTACCCCCAAGCCATCAGACTGCTGAACAGCTTCTACCCCCAAGCCATCAGACTGCTGAACAGCTTCTACGTCCAAGCCATCAGACTGCTGAACAGCTTCTACCTCCAAGCCATCAGACTGCTGAACAGCTTCTACCTCCCAAATCATCAGACTGGTGAACAGCTTCTACCTCCAAGCCATCAGACTGCTGAACAGCTTCTACCTCCAAGCCATCAGACTGCTGAACAGCTTCTACCTCCAAGCCATCAGACTGCTGAACAGCTTCTACCTCCAAGCCATCAGATTGCTGAACAGCTTCTACCCCCAAGCCATCAGACTGCTGAACAGCTTCTACCTCCAAGCCATCAGACTGCTGAACAGCTTCTACCTCCAAGCCATCAGACTGCTGAACAGCTTCTACCTCCAAGCCATCAGACTGCTGAACAGCTTCTACCTCCAAGCCATCAGACAGCTGAACAGCTTCTACCTCCAAGCCATCAGACTGCTGAACAGCTTCTACCTCCAAGCCAACAGACTGCTGAACAGCTTCTACCTCCAAGCCATCAGACTGCTGAACAGCTTCTAACCCCAAGCCATCAGACTGCTGAACAGCTTCTAACCCCAAGGCATCAGACTGGTGAACAGCTTCTACCTCCAAGCCATCAGACTGCTGAACAGCTTCTAACCCCAAGCCATCAGACTGCTGAACAGCTTCTAACCCCAAGGCATCAGACTGGTGAACAGCTTCTACCTCCAAGCCATCAGACTGGTGAACAGCTTCTACCTCCAAGCCATCAGACTGGTGAACAGCTTCTACCTCCAAGCCATCAGACAGCTGAACAGCTTCTACCTCCAAGCCATCAGACTGCTGAACAGCTTCTACCTCCAAGCCATCAGACTGCTGAACAGCTTCTACCCCCAAGCCATCAGACTGCTGAACAGCTTCTACCCCCAAGCCATCAGACTGCTGAACAGCTTCTACCTCCAAGCCATCAGACTGCTGAACAGCTTCTACCTTCAAGCCATCAGACTGTTGAACAGCTTCTACCTCCAAGCCATCAGACTGGTGAACAGCTTCTACCTCCAAGCCATCAGACTGGTGAACAGCTTCTACCTCCAAGCCATCAGACTGGTGAACAGCTTCTACCTCCAAGCCATCAGACTGGTGAACAGCTTCTACCTCCAAGCCATCAGACTGCTGAACAGCTTCTACCTCCAAGCCAACAGACTGCTGAACAGCTTCTACCTCCAAGCCATCAGACTGCTGAACAGCTTCTAACCCCAAGGCATCAGACTGGTGAACAGCTTCTACCTCCAAGCCATCAGACTGGTGAACAGCTTCTACCT
>NC_034191.2:6824096-6869096 GCF_002021735.2 Oncorhynchus kisutch
AGAGAGAGAGGCAGAGAGAGAGAGAGAGGCAGAGAGAGAGGCAGAGAGAGAGAGAGAGGCAGAGAGAGGCAGAGAGAGAGAGAGAGGCAGAGAGAGGCAGAGAGAGAGAGAGAGAGGCAGAGAGAGAGAGAGAGGCAGAGAGAGAGAGGCAGAGAAAGAGGCAGAGAGAGAGAGAGAGGCAGAGAGAGGCAGAGAGAGAGAGAGAGGCAGAGAGAGGCAGAGAGAGAGAGAGAGGCAGAGAGAGGCAGAGAGAGAGAGAGAGAGAGGCAGAGAGAGAGAGAGGCAGAGAGAGAGAGAGAGGCAGAGAGAGAGAGGTGAGCTGTCTGTCTTAACACAGCCGAAGTTGCACTGGACTGAGACCAGAGCGACCGTACTGAGACAGACTGCAGAGTACTGACTATAACTGGCAGAACTACAAGCTGAGGTGACTGCAATCTCCATGGAGAGAACATCCATGTTTACTGTTTCCCCAGTTTTGATGTTTCCTGTCTACACAGGACATATTAAACGTGTGTGTGTGTGTGTGTGTGTGTGTGTGTGTGTGTGTGTGTGTGTGTGTGTGTGTGTGTGTGTGTGTGTGTGTGTGTAAGAGAACTGAAAGGCATGATGTCATCCTCTGAGGTATTACTGGACGCAGAACAACATGGTGTGTGTGTGCCATGTGGGTGTTGTTGAAATGTGAAATGTGGCTAGCTATCCCTCCCCAGGTCATCCCCCAGGTCATCTCAATAATGAATGTTAACATCAGTGACATCCCCAAAGTCCCCCTTAAATATCTATTATCATGAACAGAGTTGGGCGTTTTCGGCTACAGGGGGTCTCTGAGCCGAGGGGGTAGAGGGGGCGTTGGATTCATATTTCTAACTCCTAACGTTCCTCCCAGTGGTAGTTCCTTCCTTATTTGGGGTCTTATGGATGATTGAGTGTTAGTGTTTCATTTAAACCAATATTCAACATGATAACACACTATAGTGTCCACTCAGAGGCTCTGGAGAAGGATCTTGTGGTCGACCTCTAGCTGTTAGTTCTTACTTCCTTTCAGGAAGGTAACGGGCTAGCAACAACTCAGTGGGGGCTAGCAACAACTCAGTGGGGGCTAGCAACAACTCAGTGGGGGCTATCAACAACCCAGTGGGGGCTAGCAACAACTCAGTGGGGGCTAGCAACAACTCAGTGGGGGCTAGCAACAACTCAGTGGGGGCTAGCAACAACTCAGTGGGGGCTAGCAACAACCCAGGGGAGACTAGAAATAACCCAGGGGAGGCTAGTATTAACCCAGGGGAGATCAATAACAACCCAGGGGAGATCAATAACAACCCAGGGGAGGCTAGTATTAACCCAGGGGAGATCAATAACAACCCAGGGGAGGCTAGTATTAACCCAGGGGAGATCAATAACAACCCAGGGGAGGCAAGTAATAACCCAGGGGCCAGCAACAACCCAGGGGAGATCAATAACAACCCAGGGGAGATCAATAACAACCCAGGGGAGGCAAGTAATAACCCAGGGGCCAGCAACAACCCAGGGGAGATCAATAACAACCCAGGGGAGATCAATAACAACCCAGGGGAGGCTAGTATTAACCCAGGGGAGATCAATAACAACCCAGGGGAGATCAATAACAACCCAGGGGAGGCAAGTAATAACCCAGGGGAGGCTAGTAATAACCCAGGGGCTAGTATTAACCCAGGGGAGGCTAGTAATAACCCAGGGGAGGCTAGTAATAACCCAGGGGAGGCTAGCAATAACCCAGGGGAGATCAATAACAACCCAGGGGCTAGTAATAACCCAGGGGCTAGTATTAACCCAGGGGGGGCTAGTATTAACCCAGGGGGGGATAGTATTAACCCAGGGGGGCTAGTAATAACCCAGGGGGGGCTAGTATTAACCCAGGGGGGCTAGTAATAACCCAGGGGGGGCTAGTATTAACCCAGGGGGGGCTAGTAATAACCCAGGGGCCAGTAATTACCCAGGGGCTAGTATTAACTCAGGGGCTAGTAATTACCCAGGGGCTAGTATTAACCCAGGGGCTAGTAATAACCCAGGAGGGCTAGTATCAACCCAGGGGCTAGTAATAACCCAGGGGGGCTAGTATTAACCCAGGGGGGGCTAGTATTAACCCAGGGGCTAGTAATAACCCGGGGGGGCTAGTATTAACCCAGGGTCTAGTAATAACCCAGGGGCTAGTATTAACCCAGGGGGGGGTGTAGTATTAACCCAGGGGGGCTAGTAATAACCCAGGGGCTAGCATTAACCCGGGGGGGGGGGTGTATTAACCCAGGGGGGCTAGTAATAACCCAGGGGGCTAGTAATAACCCAGGGGGCGGGGTGTTGTATTAACCCAGGGGGGGCTAGTATTAACCCAGGGGCTAGTAATCACCCAGGGCCTAGTATCACCCAGGGGCTAGTATTAACCCAGGGGCTAGTATTAACCCAGGGGCTAGTAATCACCCAGGGGCTACTAATAACCCAGGGGCTAGTAATAACCCAGGGGCTAGTAATAACCCAGGGGCTAGTAATCACCCATGGGCTACTAATAACCCAGGGGCTAGTAATAACCCAGGGGCTAGTAATAACCCAGGGGCTACTAATAACCCAGGGGCTACTAATAACCCAGGGGCTAGTAATAACCCAGGGGCTAGTAATAACCCAGGGGGGCTAGTAATAACCCAGGGGTTAGTAATAACCCAGGGGCTACTAATAACCCAGGGGCTAGTAATAACCCAGGGGCTAGTAATAACCCAAGGGGGCTAGTAATAACCCAAGGGGCTAGTAATAACCCAGGGGGACTAGTATTAACCCAGGGGGGCTAGTATTAACCCAGGGGCCAGTATTAACCCAGGGGCTAGTAATAACCCAGGGGGGCTAGTATTAACCCAGGGGCTAGTAATAACCCAGGGGGGCTAGTAATAACCCAGTGGCTAGCATTAACCCAGGGGCTAGCATTAACCGAACACACAGAAATATATCATAATTACATTTAATCAATCAGGCCAGAGGGGGTGTGGTGTATGGCCAATATACCATGGTTAAGGGTTGTTCTAATGCACGACGCAACGCGGAGTACCTGGATACAGGATGTGGACACCTGCTTGTTGAACATCTCATTCCAAAATCATGGGCATTAATATGGAGTTGGTCCCCCCTTTGCTGCTATAACAGCCTCCACCCTTCTGGGAAGGCTTTCCACTAGATGATGGAACATTGCTGCTATAACAGCCTCCACTCTTCTGGGAAGGCTTTCCACTAGATGTTGGAACATTGCTGCGGGGACTTGCTTCCATTCAGCCACAAGAGCATTAGTGAGGTCAGGCACTGATGTTGGGAGATTAGGCCTGGCTCACGGTCGGCGTTCCAATTCATCCCAAAGGTGTTCGATGGGGTTGAGGTCAGGGATCTGTGCAGGCCAGTTTCTTCCACACCGATCTCGACAAACCATTTTTGTCATGCTGAAACAGGAAAGGTCCTTCCCCAAACTGTTGCCACAAAGTTGGAAGCACAGAATCGTGCAGAATGTCATTGTATGCTGTAGCGTTAAGATTTCCCTTCACTGGAACTAAGGGGCCCGAACCATGAAAAACAGCCCCAGACCATTATTCCTCCTCCACCAAACTTTACACTATGCATTCAGGCAGGTAGAGTTCTCCAGGCATCTGCCTAACTCAGATTCGTCCATCGGACTGCCAGATGGTGAAGCGTGATTCATCACTCCAGAGAACACATTTCCACTGCCAGATGGTGAAGCGTGATTCATCACTCCAGAGAACACATTTCCACTGCCAGATGGTGAAGGGTGATTCATCACTCCAGAGAACACATTTCCACTGCTCCAGAGTCCAATGGCAGCGAGTTTTACACCACTCCAGCCTCCGACGCTTGGCATTTGAGAATGGTGATGTTAGGCTTGTGTGCTCGACCATGGAAACTTTTCATGAAGCTCCTGACAAACAGTTCTTGTGCTGACGTTGCTTCCAGAGGTAGTTTGGAATGTTGCAACCGAGGACAGACCATTTTTATGCGCTACATGCTTCAGCACTCGGCGGTACCGCTCTGTAAGCTAATGTGGCCTACCACTTCACGGATGAGCCGTTGTTGCTCCAAGACGTTTCCACTTCACAATAACAGCACTTACAGTTGCCCGGGGGGCAGCTCTAGCAGGGCAGACATTTGACAAACTGACTCGTTGGAAAGGTGGAATCCTATGACAGTGTCACGTTGAAAGTCACTGAGCTCTTTCAGTGAGGCCCATTCTACTGCCAATGTTTGTCTATGGAGATTGCATGGCTGTGTGCTCAGTAGCGTGTGTGACTGAAATAGCCGAATGCAGTCATTTGAATTGGTGTCCGCATACTTTTGTATATATAGTGTATCACAAACCCCCGAGGTGCCTTATTGCTATTAAACTGGTTACCAACATTATTAGAAGAGTCTAAATAAATGCTTTGTCACACCCGTGGTATACGGTCTGATATACCTCCGCTGTCAGCCAATCAGCATTCAGGGATCGAACCACCCAGTTTATAATATCAAATAATGACCAAGGCCCTAAAGGGGTGGAAACTAACCTGATTGGCTCTCTCTAGATCGGTCATCACCATTTCAATCTCATCGGCCCTGAGGAGGAGGAGGAAGTAGAGGATCAAGGTGTTACTAAGGGGGCACACAGGACAGTGATCATTACAACATCTAATACACACACATCTACCACACACATCTAATACACAGCCTGAAAAGCATGAATTCAACTGTCATAACTCTCCTGTGATAATCTGAGGGATCAGGTTACAGTGGGTGCTCTCTCTCTCTCTCTCTCTCTCTCTCTCTCTCTCTCTCTCTCTCTCTCTCTCTCTCTCTCTCTCTCTCTCTCTCTCTCTCTCTCTCTCTCTCTCTCTCTCTCTCTCTCTCTCTCTCTCTCTCTCTCTCTCTCTCTCTCTCTCTCTCTCTCTCTCTCTCTCTCTCTCCTCTCTCTCTCTCTCTCTCTCTCTCTCTCTCTCTCTCTCTCTCTCTCTCTCTCTCCTCTCTCTCTCTCTCTCTCAGAGGGGGAGAGCGGGAAGTCGGCTGTTTTATGATGGTCATAAAATACTCTGCCCCTATGCTCTGTAGTGTTCGAGATTGGAATGTAAACTGTGGAACACAGAGAGACAATCAAAAGTTTGAATAATTAAACAATATTTCTATTTTTGAGAATGCGTGTGTTTCATTTGGTGATCTCATGAAAGACCGGAAACACACAAGTCTAATCTCTTAAAAGTGTACCAGCTGTCAGGTTTACATCTAGATGTTGGATAAAATGATTGAGTAAATATGAAACTATTTATGAGAAGATGCAATGGGGAAGTTGGCCTTCTAAACGAGATACTTGTTAAGATGTAAAGTTTCAACTCGTCAGTGGCCACGCCCCCCCCCGTGACATCAGGTGTCATAGAACCGCCCCTTTTTCCCACAGAGTATAAAACCCACTTCCTATAAAAATGTACATTAAGTCAGAACGCCGGGATGGAGTCCCCATGTTGGAATGGCTACAGTTCTATAGGCCATTGTCACGATCGTCGTGGGGACCAAAGCGTAGCGTGGTGTGAATACATTCTTCTTTATTGAATGAAGAACACGAAGAACACTTAAAACAAAAAAAACAAAAAAAAACGATTAAGACGAACGCGACCGCTATATAAGAAAAGTGCAAACACAGACAACTAGACATAGACAATAACCCACAAAATACCCACAAAAGATGGCTGCCTAAATATGGTTCCCAATCAGAGACAACGATAAACACCTAGGCAACCATAGACCTACATAAACACCTAGATGGAAAACAACCCCATAAATCTACAAAACCCCTAGACAGTAAAAAAAAACCTAGATGAGACAAAAACACACATACCACCCTCGTCACACCCTGACCCAACCAAAATATATAAAAGAAAACAAAGAGAACTCAGGTCAGGGCGTGACAGCCACAGAGAACATACAGCTGTAGTTTTGACTACACGGCTGGAAATTATTAAACTCTGAGACTTTCGTTCACCACAGAATAAGAGCAAATCCTAGACGTATAATTACTAGTCTGCAGCAGGAAATTACGTAAGTCTAGGACGAGAATACCGACGACCGCGCGGAAGCATCTATTCTATCCCACGACCGACCATCTGCACGCCTGACGTATCCATTACAGCAGACACTATTCAATGTTACAACCACGAAGGACATGGTGACTTCTGGGGAAGTTAACCAGAGACTCTCTCTCTATCCAGCAGACGGACCAGCGATTCCAACAGAGAAGACAACAACATACGGGCGTAAATATATACATTGCAATTATTCTCGAATGAGCGGCCCGTTCATGTGCAAAAGATTAGCATTTGAATTCGTATAATTATAGACTGTGTGTAGTGAATCCATTTAGTCTTTGTCTTTCCCGCTCTTTCTCAGTCCCCACCTCTTTCCTTTGTCTACCAAGCCTTCATATCGGGTTAGTCCACTAGGGACTTTTTCTTTGTGTCATGTAGTAACCCAAATATCTACTGTTTGTTTGTTATGTATAATTCTGTGTGATTATTTAGTTAGTGCATGAATAATTAAGTCAATTTGTATATTGCTGATTCATGATTCATGCATCAACACAACTCTGAAACTCATGTTGTGTGTGTGTGTGTGTGTGTGTGTGTGTGTGTGTGTGTGGTGTGTGTGTGTGTGTGTGTGTGTGTAGCTGTGTGTGTGTGTGTCACTACATCTCTCCCTCTGAGGTCATTTATACCCCCCATTTATAACCCCCACTTTATAGCCCCCCTTTATACAGAACAGGAAGGGAGTGTCCAGAACAGGAAGGCAGTGTCCAGAACAGGAAGGCAGTGTCCAGAACAGGAAGGCAGTGTCCAGAACAGGAAGGCAGTGTCCAGAACAGGAAGGGAGTGTCCAGAACAGGAAGGCAGTGTCCAGAACAGGAAGGCAGTGTCCAGAACAGGAAGGCAGTGTCCAGAACAGGAAGGCAGTGTCCAGAACAGGAAGGCAGTGTCCAGAACAGGAAGGCAGTGTCCAGAACAGGAAGGCAGTGTCCAGAACAGGAAGGCAGTGTCCAGAACAGCCCTTAGCCGTGATATTTTTATTTATTTTTTTATTTCACCTTTATTTAACCAGGTAGACTAGTTGAGAACACCTTTATTTAACCAGGTAGACTAGTTGAGAACACCTTTATTTAACCAGGTAGGCTAGTTGAGAACACCTTTATTTAACCAGGTAGACTAGTTGAGAACAAGTTCTCATTTGCAACTGCGACCTGGTCAAGATAAAGCATAGCAGTGTGAACAGACAACACAGAGTTACACATGGAGTAAACAATTAACAAGTCAATAACACAGTAGAAAAAAAAATAGTCTATATACAATGTGTGCAAAAGGCATGAGGAGGTAGGCGAATAATTACAATTTTGCAGATTAACACTGGAGTGATAAATGATCAGATGGTCATGTACAGGTAGAGATATTCGTGTGCAAAAGTGCAGAAAAGTAAATAAATAAAAACAGTATTGGGATGAGGTAGGTAAAAATGGGTGGGCTATTTACCGATAGACTATGTACAGCTGCAGCGATCGGTTAGCTGCTCAGATAACAGATGTTTGAAGTTGGTGAGGGAGATAAAAGTCTCCAACTTCAGCGATTTTTGCAATTCGTTCCAGTCACAGGCAGCAGAGAACTGGAACGAAAGGCGGCCAAATGAGGTGTTGGCTTTAGGGATGATCAGTGAGATACACCTGCTGGAGCGCGTGCTACGGATGGGTGTTGCCATCGTGACCAGTGAACTGAGATAAGGCGGAGCTTTACCTAGCATGGACTTGTAGATGACCTGGAGCCAGTGGGTCTGGCGACGAATATGTAGCGAGGGCCAGCCGACTAGAGCATACAAGTCGCAGTGGTGGGTGGTATAAGGTGCTTTAGTGACAAAACGGATGGCACTGTGATAAACTGCATCCAGTTTGCTGAGTAGAGTGTTGGAAGCAATTTTGTAGATGACATCGCCGAAGTCGAGGATAGGTAGGATAGTCAGTTTTACTAGGGTAAGTTTGGCGGCGTGAGTGAAGGAGGCTTTGTTGCGGAATAGAAAGCCGACTCTTGATTTGATTTTTGATTGGAGATGTTTGATATGAGTCTGGAAGGAGAGTTTACAGTCTAGCCAGACACCTAGGTACTTATAGATGTCCACATATTCAAGGTCGGAACCATCCAGGGTGGTGATGCTGGTCAGGCGTGCGGGTGCAGGCAGCGAACGGTTGAAAAGCATGCATTTGGTTTTACTAGCGTTTAAGAGCAGTTGGAGGCCACGGAAGGAGTGTTGTATGGCATTGAAGCTCGTTTGGAGGTTAGATAGCACAGTGTCCAAGGACGGGCCGGAAGTATATAGAATGGTGTTGTCTGCGTGGAGGTGGATCAGGGAATCGCCCGCAGCAAGAGCAACATCATTGATATATACAGAGAAAAGAGTCGGCCCGAGGGTTGAACCCTGTGGCACCCCCATAGAGACTGCCAGAGGACCGGACAGCATGCCCTCCGATTTGACACACTGAACTCTGTCTGCAAAGTAATTGGTGAACCAGGCAAGGCAGTCATTCGAAAAACCGAGGCTACTGAGTCTGCCGATAAGAATATGGTGATTGACAGTCGAAAGCCTTGGCAAGGTCGATGAAGATGGCCGCACAGTACTGTCTTTTATCAATGGCGGTTATGATATCGTTTAGTACCTTGAGCGTGGCTGAGGTGCATCCGTGAACGGCTCGGAAACCAGATTGCACAGCGGAGAAGGTACGGTGGGATTCGAGATCAGTGATCTGTTTGTTGACTTGGCTTTCGAAGACCTTAGATAGGCAGGACAGGATGGATATAGGTCTGTAACAGTTTGGGTCCAGGGTGTCTCCCCCTTTGAAGAGGGGGATGACTGCGGCAGCTTTCCAATCCTTGGGGATCTCAGACGATATGAAGGAGAGGTTGAACAGGCTGGTAATAGGGGTTGCGACAATGGCGGCGGATAGTTTCAGAAATAGAGGGTCCAGATTGTCAAGCCCAGCTGATTTGTACGGGTCCAGGTTTTGCAGCTCTATATTGGCCATATATCTCAAACACCCCCCCGAGGAGCCTTATTACTATAATAATATATAATATAATATAATAAACCGGTTACCAACGTCTTTACAGCTGTACAATCAAATGTTTTGTTTTACCCGTGGTATACGGTCTGATATACCACGGCTGTCAGCCAATCAACATTCAGGGCTTGAACCACCCAGTTTATAAAATGCTATATAATCTCTCAGTATTTACAGTGTATTGCTAAAGCCTGGATTTCGAGGCTGTCATTGAGCAGCAGGAGAAGGTCCAACTCTGGGGCTTTCCTCTGGAGATTCCTAATCGCTTGGTGACCTCAGAGGGAGAGATGTAGTGACTGGGAAATAATCACAGCAGCAAGTGATGGAGAGAAATGTTCACACACACGAGGACCATGAGACCACACTCTGCCTAAGGATTACAGTGAAGAACACACACACACACACACACACACACACACACACACACACACACAACCACACACACAAACCCAACCACACACACACACACACACACAACCAACCACACAAACCCAACCACACACACACCCAACCACACACACACACACACACACAACTAACCACACAACCAACCACACACACACACACACACACCCAATCACACAGACACACACACACACACCCCCACCCCCACCCCCACCCAACCACCCCCAACCACACCCCCAACCACACCCAACCACTCCCAACCACACCCAACCACACCCAACCACACACACACACACACACACACACATACACACACCCCCAACCACACCCAACCACAACCAAGGTCAGCTGAAACTCACTTTGCTGTGCAGTCCTCGTCATACTTGGTCTTCAGATCAAAGAGCTCTGCCTGAGTTGTTTCAAGAGCTGAAAAACAGCCAAGAGACAACAGCTATTAGTCAGGCCAACGGTGTGTGTGACAGATACAGGACAGGTAGTGAATGGACTGGTAGCTACCTGTCTGTAAGGCCTGGGCCTTGTGGTCAGCCTCAACCAGCTTAGAGGACATGGAGTCCTGGCTCTCCTGGAGCTTTCTGGAAACAGAGAGAGATGGAGGGATGGGGAGAGACAGCGAGAGATGGAGGGATGGGAGAGAGATGGAGGGATGGGAGAGAGATGGAGGGATGGGGAGAGACAGCGAGAGATGGAGGGATAGGGAGAGACAGCGAGAGATGGAGGGATGGGAGAGAGATGGAGGGATGGGGAGAGACAGCGAGAGATGGAGGGATAGGGAGAGACAGCGAGAGATGGAGGGATAGGGAGAGACAGCGAGAGATGGAGGGATAGGGAGAGACAGCGAGAGATGGAGGGATAGGGAGAGACAGCGAGAGATGGAGGGGTGGGGAGAGACAGAAAGAGATGGAGGGATGGGAAGAGAGACAGAGAGAGATGGAGGGATGGGAAGAGAGACAGAGAGAGATGGAGGGATGGGGAGAGAGACAGAGAGAGATGGAGGGAGGGAGGGATGGGGAGAGAGACAGAAAGAGATGGAGGGAGGGATGGGGAGAGAGACAGAAAGAGATGGAGGGATGAGGAGAGAGACAGAGAGAGACGGAGGGATGGGGTGAGAGAGAGAGAGACAGAGAGAGATGGAGGGAGGGATGGGGAGAGAGACAGAGAGAGATGGAGGGATGGGGAGAGAGACAGAGAGATGGAGGGAGGGATGGGGAGAGAGACAGAGAGATGGAGGGAGGGATGGGGAGAGAGACAGGGAGAGATGGAGGGAGGGAAGGGGAGAGAGACAGAGAGAGATGGAGGGATGGGGAGAGAGACAGAGAGATGGAGGGATGGGGAGAGAGACAGAGAGATGGAGGGAAGGGGAGAGAGACAGAGAGAGATGGAGGGAAGGGGAGAGAGACAGAGAGAGATGGAGGGATGGGGAGAGAGACAGAGAGAGATGGAGGGATGGGGAGAGACAGAGAGAGATGGAGGGATGGATGGGGAGAGACAGAGAGAGATGGAGGGATGGATGGGGAGAGAGACAGAGAGAGATGGAGGGAAGGGGAGAGAGACAGAAAGAGATGGAGGGATGGATGGGGAGAGAGAGAGAGATGGAGGGATGGGGAGAGAGACAGAGAGAGATGGAGGGAGGGATGGGGAGAGAGACAGAGAGAGATGGAGGGAGGGATGGGGAGAGAGACAGAGAGAGATGGAGGGATGGGGAGAGAGACAGAGAGATGGAGGGATGGGGAGAGAGACAGAGAGAGATGGAGGGAGGGATGGGGAGAGAGACAGAGAGATGGAGGGATGGGGAGAGAGACAGGGAGAGATGGAGGGAGGGATGGGGAGAGAGACAGAGAGAGATGGAGGGATGGGGAGAGAGACAGAGAGATGGAGGGATGGGGAGAGAGACAGGGAGAGATGGATGGATGGGGAGAGAGACAGAGAGAGATGGAGGGAGGGATGGGGAGAGAGACAGAGAGAGATGGAGGGATGGGAGAGAGACAGCGAGAGATGGAGGGATGGGAGAGAGATGGAGGGATGGGGAGAGACAGCGAGAGATGGAGGGATAGGGAGAGACAGCGAGAGATGGAGGGATAGGGAGAGACAGCGAGAGATGGAGGGATAGGGAGAGACAGCGAGAGATGGAAGGGATAGGGAGAGACAGCGAGAGATGGAGGGGTGGGGAGAGACAGAAAGAGATGGAGGGATGGGAAGAGAGACAGAGAGAGATGGAGGGATGGAAGAGAGACAGAGAGAGATGGAGGGATGGGGAGAGAGACAGAGAGAGATGGAGGGAGGGAGGGATGGGGAGAGAGACAGAAAGAGATGGAGGGAGGGATGGGGAGAGAGACAGAAAGAGATGGAGGGATGAGGAGAGAGACAGAGAGAGACGGAGGGATGGGGTGAGAGAGAGAGAGACAGAGAGAGATGGAGGGAGGGATGGGGAGAGAGACAGAGAGAGATGGAGGGATGGGGAGAGAGACAGAGAGATGGAGGGAGGGATGGGGAGAGAGACAGAGAGATGGAGGGAGGGATGGGGAGAGAGACAGGGAGAGATGGAGGGAGGGAAGGGGAGAGAGACAGAGAGAGATGGAGGGATGGGGAGAGAGACAGAGAGATGGAGGGATGGGGAGAGAGACAGAGAGATGGAGGGAAGGGGAGAGAGACAGAGAGAGATGGAGGGAAGGGGAGAGAGACAGAGAGAGATGGAGGGATGGGGAGAGAGACAGAGAGAGATGGAGGGATGGGGAGAGACAGAGAGAGATGGAGGGATGGATGGGGAGAGACAGAGAGAGATGGAGGGATGGATGGGGAGAGAGACAGAGAGAGATGGAGGGAAGGGGAGAGAGACAGAAAGAGATGGAGGGATGGATGGGGAGAGAGAGAGAGATGGAGGGATGGGGAGAGAGACAGAGAGAGATGGAGGGAGGGATGGGGAGAGAGACAGAGAGAGATGGAGGGAGGGATGGGGAGAGAGACAGAGAGAGATGGAGGGATGGGGAGAGAGACAGAGAGATGGAGGGATGGGGAGAGAGACAGAGAGAGATGGAGGGAGGGATGGGGAGAGAGACAGAGAGATGGAGGGATGGGGAGAGAGACAGGGAGAGATGGAGGGAGGGATGGGGAGAGAGACAGAGAGAGATGGAGGGATGGGGAGAGAGACAGAGAGATGGAGGGATGGGGAGAGAGACAGGGAGAGATGGATGGATGGGGAGAGAGACAGAGAGAGATGGAGGGAGGGATGGGGAGAGAGACAGAGAGAGATGGAGGGATGGGAGAGACAGAGAGAGATGGAGGGGTGGGGAGAGAGAGAGAGAGAGAGGAGAGAGAGAGAGAGAGAGAGAGAGAGAGAGAGATGGAGGGATGGGAGAGAGACAGAGAGAGATGGAGGGATGGGGAGAGAGACAGAGAGATGGAGGGATGGGAGAGAGACAGAGAGATGGAGGGATGGGGAGAGAGAGAGACAGAGAGATGGAGGGATGGGGAGAGACAGAGAGATGGAGGGATGGGGAGAGAGACAGAGAGATGGATGGATGGAGAGAGAGACAGAGAGAGATGGAGGGAAGGGGAGAGAGACAGAGAGAGATGGAGGGATGGGGAGAGAGACAGAGAGAGATGGAGGGATGGGGAGAGAGACAGAGAGAGATGGAGGGAAGGGGGAGAGAGAGACAGAGAGAGATGGAGGGAGGGATGGGGATAGAGACAGAGAGAGATGGAGAGAGGGATGGGGAGAGAGACAGAGAGAGATGGAGGGAAGGGGAGAGAGACAGAGAGAGATGGAGGGAGGGATGGGGAGAGACAGAGAGATGGAGGGATGGGGAGAGAGACAGAGAGATGGAGGGATGGGGAGAGAGACAGAGAGATGGAGGGATGGGGAGAGAGACAGAGAGAGATGGAGGGAAGGGCAGAGAGACAGAGAGAGATGGAGGGAAGGGGAGAGAGACAGAGAGAGATGGAGGGATGGGGAGAGAGACAGAGAGAGATGGAGGGATGGGGAGAGACAGAGAGAGATGGAGGGATGGATGGGGAGAGACAGAAAGAGATGGAGGGATGGATGGGGAGAGAGACAGAGAGAGATGGAGGGATGGGGAGAGAGACAGAGAGAGATGGAGGGATGGGGAGAGAGACAGAGAGATGGAGGGATGGGGAGAGAGACAGAGAGATGGAGGGAGGGATGGGGAGAGAGACAGAGAGATGGAGGGAGGATGGGGAGAGAGACAGGGAGAGATGGAGGGAGGGAAGGGGAGAGAGACAGAGAGAGATGGAGGGATGGGGAGAGAGACAGAGAGAGATGGAGGGATGGGGAGAGAGACAGAGAGATGGAGGGATGGGGAGAGAGACAGAGAGATGGAGGGAAGGGGAGAGAGACAGAGAGAGATGGAGGGAAGGGGAGAGAGACAGAGAGAGATGGAGGGATGGGGAGAGAGACAGAGAGAGAGATGGAGGGATGGGGAGAGACAGAGAGAGATGGAGGGATGGATGGGGAGAGACAGAGAGAGATGGAGGGATGGATGGGGAGAGAGACAGAGAGAGATGGAGGGAAGGGGAGAGAGACAGAAAGAGATGGAGGGATGGATGGGGAGAGAGAGAGAGATGGAGGGATGGGGAGAGAGACAGAGAGAGATGGAGGGAGGGATGGGGAGAGAGACAGAGAGAGATGGAGGGAGGGATGGGGAGAGAGACAGAGAGAGATGGAGGGATGGGGAGAGAGACAGAGAGATGGAGGGATGGGGAGAGAGACAGAGAGAGATGGAGGGAGGGATGGGGAGAGAGACAGAGAGATGGAGGGATGGGGAGAGAGACAGGGAGAGATGGAGGGAGGGATGGGGAGAGAGACAGAGAGAGATGGAGGGATGGGAGAGAGACAGAGAGATGGAGGGATGGGGAGAGAGACAGGGAGAGATGGATGGATGGGGAGAGAGACAGAGAGAGATGGAGGGAGGGATGGGGAGAGAGACAGAGAGAGATGGAGGGATGGGAGAGACAGAGAGAGATGGAGGGGTGGGGAGAGAGAGAGAGAGAGAGAGAGAGGAGAGAGAGAGAGAGAGAGAGAGAGAGATGGAGGGATGGGAGAGAGACAGAGAGAGATGGAGGGATGGGGAGAGAGACAGAGAGATGGAGGGATGGGAGAGAGACAGAGAGATGGAGGGATGGGGAGAGAGAGAGAGAGAGAGATGGAGGGATGGGAGAGAGACAGAGAGAGATGGAGAGATGGGGAGAGAGAGTCATTCAAAGCAATTAAGACATCGGGTCATTGAGATGGCGTTACTTCAGCCCCCTCAAAACTCCCTTTCTGTTCAATTCTATAACCATGGAAACTGTAACAATTCTCTATTATACCACCATTTCTCAGCCTGTATTCTCCTTAAAAACAACAAACCACTTCTCATTAAATGCTGTATTCGGCAGTAATGTCTGGTCACCATGGTTCCCTGGCCGTTCTACACCAATAGATATAGTTCAATAGTTCCTGACCAATAGATAATTTAATTTCACCTTTATTTAACCAGGTAGGCCAGATCACCTTTATTTAACCAGGTAGGCCAGATCACCTTTATTTAACCAGGTAGGCCAGATCACCTTTATTTAACCGGGTAGGCCAGATCACCTTTATTTAACCAGGTAGACCAGATCACCTTTATTTAACCAGGTAGACCAGATCACCTTTATTTAACCAGGTAGACGCCAGTTGAGAACAAGTTCTCATTTACAACTGCGACCTGGCCAAGATAAAGCAAAGCAGTTCGACACAAACAACAACACAGAGTAACACATGGAATAAACAAACATACAGTCAATAAATACAGTAGAAAAAGTCTATATACAGCAAGTGCAAATGAGGTGAGATAAGAGAGGTAAGGCAATAAATAGGCCATGGTGGCGATGTAGTTACAATATAGCAATTAAACACTGGAATGGTAGATGTGCAGAAGATGAATGTGCAAGTAGAGATACTGGGGTGCAAAGGAGCAAGATAAATAAATAAATACAGTATGGGGATGAGGTAGTTGGATGGGCTGTTAACAGATGGGCTATGCACAGGTGCAGTGATCTGTGAGCTGCTCTGACAGCTGGTGCTTAAAGCTAGTGCGGGAGATAAGTGTTTCCAGTTTCAGAGATTTTTGCAGTTCGTTCCAGTCATTGGCAGCAGAGAACTAGAAGGAGAGGCGGCCAAAATAAGGGGGTATGTTTGGCACCATGAGTGAAGGATGCTTTGTTACGAAATAGGAAGCCGATTCTAGATTACATTTTGGATTGGAGATGTTTAATGTGAGTCTGGAAGGAGAGTTTACAGTCTAACCAGACACCTAGGTATCTGTAGTTGGTCACATATTATAAGTCAGAACCGTCCAGAGTGGTGATGCTGGACGGGCAGGTGCGGTCAGCGATCGGTTGAAGAGCATGCATTTAGTTTTACTAGCATTTAAGAGCAGTTGGAGGCCACGGAAGGAGAGTTGTATGGCATTAAAGCTTGTCTGGAGGTTAGTTAACACAGTGTCCAACGAAGGGCCAGATGTATACAGAATGGTGTCGTCTGCGTAGAGGTGGATCAGAGAATCACCAGCAGCAAGAGAGACATCATTGATGTATACAGAGAAGAGAGTCGGTCCAAGAATTTAACCCTGTGGCACCCCCATAGAGACAGCCAGAGGTCCGGACAACAGGCCCTCCGATTTGACACACTGACCTCTATGAGAGAAGTGGTTGGTCAAGCAGGCGAGGCAGCCATTAGAGAAACCAAGGCTGTTGAGTCTGCTGATAAGAATACGGTGATTGACAGTAAAAAGCCTTGGCCAGGTCGATGAATACGGCTGCGCAGTATCGTCTCTTATCGATGGCGGTTATGATATCGTTTAGGACCTTGAGCGTGGCTGAGGTGCACCCATGACCAGCTCGGAAACCAGATTGCATAGCGGAGAAGGTAAGGGGGGATTCGAAATGTTTGTTAATCTGTTTGTGAACTTGGCCTTTGAAGACCTTAGAAAGGCAGGGTAGAATAGATATAGGTCTGTAGCAGTTTGGGTCTAGATTGTCTCCCTCTTTGAAGAGGGGGATGACCGGGGCAGCATTCCAATCTTTGGGGATCTCAGATAATACGAAAGTGGTTGAACAGGCTAGTAATAGGGGTTGCAACAATTTTGTCAGACCATTTTAGAAAGAGAGGGTCCAGATTGTCGAGCCCTGCTGATTTGTAGGGGTCCAGATTTTGGGGTCCAAGGCTTTTGCAGTTACAGAAGTCAACAAATGAGAGCACCTGGGAAGAAGGAGTGGAGCTAGGCACTGCAGGGCCTGGATTACCCTCTATAACACCAGAGGAACAGAGGAGGAGTAGGATGAGGGTACGGCTAAAGGCTAAAAGAACTGGTTGTTTAGTGCGTTCAGAGCAGAGTAAAAGGAGCAGGTTTCTGGGCGTAAGAGAATAGATTCAAGGCATAATGTACAGACAGAGGTATGGTAGGATGTGAATATAGTGGAGGTAAACCTAGGCATTGAGTAATGATGAGAGAGATATTGTCTCTAGAGATGCTTAAACCAGGTGATGTCATCGCATATGTGGGAGGTGGAACTAAATGGTAGGTTAAGGCATATTGAGCAGGGCTAGAGAATCTACAGTGAAATAAGACAGTAATCACTAACCAGGAGAGTACTGGACGGACGAGGCATATTGATATTAGGGAGAGGCATGTGTAGCCGGGTGATCATAGGGGTCTAGTGAGTGGTTGGGCTGACTGGAGACACGGCAATTCAGACAGTTAGCCGGGGCTACAAGCTAGTAGACCGGGGCTACAAGCTAGCAGACCGGGGCTAGCAAGCTAGTAGACCGGGGCTAGCAAGCTAGTAGACCGGGGCTAGCAAGCTAGTAGACCGGGGCTAGCAAGCTAGTAGACCGGGGCTAGCAAGCTAGTAGACCGGGGCTAGCAAGCTAGTAGACCGGGGCTACAAGCTAGTAGACCGGGGCTAGCAAGCTAGCAGAAGGGCCTTAGAGGGACGTCTCGATGGAGGAAAGTCTGTTTTGGCCTCTGCATGCGGTGACGTCGATAGACCAGTCGTGATGGATAGTAGGGTTCTGAGTAGCAGAGGTGTCCAATTCCAGTTGGCAAAATATGTATAGTGGCCCACGAAAATGGCTGGATCTATACAGCTAACAGTCCATTATGCTCTAGACAGCTCGCAGCTAGCGGCTAGCGGATGGGCATTCAGGGGTGTTTGCGATGTAGAGGCCAGTTGAGTACCCCCTCGAGTAGATTACGTCGTAGTCCAGTCGTGAAGGATCGGTGGGGTTCCGTGACCCGTACCGGCAGTAGAAGGTGTCCGGGTAGTGGTTGATGGGCGTCTTTAGCTAGCCGGGAGAAAGAGCCTAGCATGGGCTAGCTCCAGGCTAATCTGTGCTTGCTCCGGGACCGACGTTAGCCAGTACTCAGATAGCAGCTAGCTAGCTGCGACGATCCAGGTGAAAATATCCATATCTTGCGGTAGGAATCTGGGGATATGGAGAGAAAATAGGTCCGGTATTCTCTGGTTTGAGTCGCGTTGTACAAACTGGCGAGAGCTTTCCGGGCTACAGGTTAGCTGATGATCGCTAGCAGTGGTTAGCTGACTAGCCTCTTGTGGGGATTTCAGGTTTAAGGTTAATAAGATACTTCAGAAAAAAACAGATCCGCACCACTTTGGGTTAGGCGGGTTGCAGGAGAGTGTTTTCAAGTTTAGTTTAGAAAAAAAAAATATATATATATATATGCGCAGAAAAATATATATACACGGGACACGACAAGACGAGGACAAAAGACGTCTGACTGCTACGCCATCTTGGATAATAATAATTTTAGCTAATAAAGTTGTGGCTTTTAAGGCGTTGCTGGAAAAATACCACAGAGTGGTATATATTAATATCCACAGACAGATTCTCACATACGTGTCAGAGGTGCCATCCATATACTGGCCTTCTGAGACACAGGAAGTGAGTGCTCAACATAGAGGAAGAGACCCGAGCCTCCATAATAGTTACATTGACAAACAGGAAATAAGTCTGGACACGTGTTCTTCACTGCATAGCTGCTGTGTAGGCTTCGTTGTTCCAACTCCCCTCTCCTTCTCCTCTCTATATTCCTAGTAGATACTGTAACTCTCCTCTCTATATTCCTAGTAGATACTGTAACTCTCCTCTCTATATTCCCAGTAGATACTGTAACTCTCCTCTCTATATTCCCAGTAGATACTGTAACTCTCCTCTCTATATTCCTAGTAGATACTGTAACTCTCCTCTCTATATTCCCAGTAGATACTGTAACTCTCCTCTCCTCTCTATATTCCTAGTAGATACTGTAACTCACCTCTCCTCTCTATATTCCTAGTAGATACTGTAACTCACCTCTCCTCTCTATATTCCTAGTAGATACTGTAACTCTCCTCTCCTCTCTATATTCCTAGTAGATACTGTAACTCACCTCTCCTCTCTATATTCCTAGTAGATACTGTAACTCTCCTCTCTATATTCCTAGTAGATACTGTAACTCTCCTCTCCTCTCTATATTCCTAGTAGATACTGTAACTCTCCTCTCCTCTCTATATTCCCAGTAGATACTGTAACTCTCCTCTCTATATTCCTAGTAGATACTGTAACTCTCCTCTCTATATTCCTAGTAGATACTGTAACTCTCCTCTCCTCTCTATATTCCCAGTAGATACTGTAACTCTCCTCTCTATATTCCCAGTAGATACTGTAACTCTCCTCTCTATATTCCTAGTAGATACTGTAACTCTCCTCTCCTCTCTATATTCCTAGTAGATACTGTAACTCTCCTCTCCTCTCTATATTCCTAGTAGATACTGTAACTCACCTCTCCTCTCTATATTCCTAGTAGATACTGTAACTCACCTCTCCTCTCTATATTCCTAGTAGATACTGTAACTCTCCTCTCCTCTCTATATTCCTAGTAGATACTGTAACTCACCTCTCCTCTCTATATTCCTAGTAGATACTGTAACTCTCCTCTCTATATTCCTAGTAGATACTGTAACTCTCCTCTCCTCTCTATATTCCTAGTAGATACTGTAACTCTCCTCTCCTCTCTATATTCCCAGTAGATACTGTAACTCTCCTCTCTATATTCCTAGTAGATACTGTAACTCTCCTCTCTATATTCCTAGTAGATACTGTAACTCTCCTCTCCTCTCTATATTCCCAGTAGATACTGTAACTCTCCTCTCTATATTCCCAGTAGATACTGTAACTCTCCTCTCTATATTCCTAGTAGATACTGTAACTCTCCTCTCCTCTCTATATTCCTAGTAGATACTGTAACTCTCCTCTCCTCTCTATATTCCTAGTAGATACTGTAACTCTCCTCTCTATAGTCCTAGTAGATACTGTAACTCTCCTCTCTATATTCCTAGTAGATACTGTAACTCTCCTCTCCTCTCTATATTCCCAGTAGATACTGTAACTCTCCTCTCTATATTCCTAGTAGATACTGTAACTCTCCTCTCTATATTCCTAGTAGATACTGTAACTCTCCTCTCCTCTCTATATTCCCAGTAGATACTGTAACTCTCCTCTCTATATTCCCAGTAGATACTGTAACTCTCCTCTCTATATTCCTAGTAGATACTGTAACTCTCCTCTCCTCTCTATATTCCTAGTAGATACTGTAACTCTCCTCTCCTCTCTATATTCCTAGTAGATACTGTAACTCACCTCTCCTCTCTATATTCCTAGTAGATACTGTAACTCACCTCTCCTCTCTATATTCCTAGTAGATACTGTAACTCTCCTCTCCTCTCTATATTCCTAGTAGATACTGTAACTCACCTCTCCTCTCTATATTCCTAGTAGATACTGTAACTCTCCTCTCTATATTCCTAGTAGATACTGTAACTCTCCTCTCCTCTCTATATTCCTAGTAGATACTGTAACTCTCCTCTCCTCTCTATATTCCCAGTAGATACTGTAACTCTCCTCTCTATATTCCTAGTAGATACTGTAACTCTCCTCTCTATATTCCTAGTAGATACTGTAACTCTCCTCTCCTCTCTATATTCCCAGTAGATACTGTAACTCTCCTCTCTATATTCCCAGTAGATACTGTAACTCTCCTCTCTATATTCCTAGTAGATACTGTAACTCTCCTCTCCTCTCTATATTCCTAGTAGATACTGTAACTCTCCTCTCCTCTCTATATTCCTAGTAGATACTGTAACTCTCCTCTCTATAGTCCTAGTAGATACTGTAACTCTCCTCTCTATATTCCTAGTAGATACTGTAACTCTCCTCTCCTCTCTATATTCCCAGTAGATACTGTAACCCTCCTCTCCTCTCTATATTCCCAGTAGATACTGTAACTCTCCTCTCCTCTCTATATTCCTAGTAGATACTGTAACTCACCTCTCCTCTCTATATTCCTAGTAGATACTGTAACTCTCCTCTCCTCTCTATATTCCCAGTAGATACTGTAACTCTCCCCTCTATATTCCTAGTAGATACTGTAACTCACCTCTCTATATTCCCAGTAGATACTGTAACTCTCCTCTCTATATTCCCAGTAGATACTGTAACTATCCTCTCTATATTCCTAGTAGATACTGTAACTCTCCTCTCTATATTCCCAGTAGATACTGTAACTCTCCTCTCCTCTCTATATTCCTAGTAGATACTGTAACTCTCCTCTCCTCTCTATATTCCCAGTAGATACTGTAACTCTCCTCTCTATATTCCTAGTAGATACTGTAACTCTCCTCTCTATATTCCTAGTAGATACTGTAACCCTCCTCTCCTCTCTATATTCCTAGTAGATACTGTAACTCTCCTCTCTATATTCCTAGTAGATACTGTAACTCTCCTCTCTATAGTCCTAGTAGATACTGTAACTCTCCTCTCCTCTCTATATTCCTAGTAGATACTGTAACTCTCCTCTCCTCTCTATATTCCCAGTAGATACTGTAACTCTCCTCTCCTCTCTATATTCCTAGTAGATACTGTAACTCTCCTCTCCTCTCTATATTCCTAGTAGATACTGTAACCCTCCTCTCTATATTCCTAGTAGATACTGTAACTCTCCTCTCCTCTCTATATTCCTAGTAGATACTGTAACTCTCCTCTCTATATTCCTAGTAGATACTGTAACTCTCCTCTCTATATTCCTAGTAGATACTGTAACCCTCCTCTCTATATTCCTAGTAGATACTGTAACCCTCCTCTCTTCTCTATATTCCTAGTAGATACTGTAACTCTCCTCTCCTCTCTATATTCCTAGTAGATACTGTAACTCTCCTCTCCTCTCTATAGTCCTAGTAGATACTGTAACTCTCCTCTCTATATTCCTAGTAGATACTGTAACCCTCCTCTCTATATTCCTAGTAGATACTGTAACCCTCCTCTCTATAGTCCTAGTAGATACTGTAACTCTCCTCTCCTCTCTATAGTCCTAGTAGATACTGTAACTCTCCTCTCCTCTCTATATTCCCAGTAGATACTGTAACTCTCCTCTCTATATTCCTAGTAGATACTGTAACTCTCCTCTCCTCTCTATATTCCTAGTAGATACTGTAACTCTCCTCTCCTCTCTATATTCCTAGTAGATACTGTAACTCTCCTCTCCTCTCTATATTCCTAGTAGATACTGTAACTCTCCTCTCTATATTCCTAGTAGATACCGTAACTCACCTCTCCTTCTCTGCATGGTCATTGTGGAGCTGAACCTGTTTCTTCTGGACCAGGTTCTCAGCCTGGTTCTTCAGGGACTGCTCATAGTCCCGGATCTTCTCCTTCAGGGCTTTAATAGTCACCTCTAGACCAGGATGAAAGGAATATTATAAACACGATTCACCCCAGCTTGAAACGAAAAGGGGAATCAGGTGCTCATCCGAGGGACTTGAAAGTGTGTGTGAGTGAGTGAGTGAGTGAGTGAGTGTGTGTGTGAGTGAGTGAGTGTGTGAGTGTGGGAGTGAGTGAGTGTGTGAGTGTGGGAGTGAGTGAGTGTGTGAGTGTGTGAGTGAGTGAGTGAGTGAGTGTGTGTGATTGATTGAAACTCCATTCTCCCAGCTCTGACACATAATCAATAGAGTTCTCTCAGAGACCCCTTACCCTGTCCTTGCTTAGCACAACCTTAAACATTTAGGTTGCTGGGATCAATGTCCCCTGCTGAGGGTTTCTCTCTGAGTGTGTGTGTGTGTGTGTGTGTGGGGGGGGGGGGTTACACTGCGTGTTTTGGGGTTGAAATATCCCCTTTCCTTTCAGGTTGAGGGAGTAGAAGAATCAATTTCAGAATAGGAAGCTGCCACTATTGAGCTGTTCCAATTCACTCACTCTGAGCTGTTCCAATTCTCTCACTCTGAGCTGTTCCAATTCACTCACGCTGAGTCTCTCACGCTGAGCTGTTCCAATTACCTCACGCTGAGCTGTTCCAATTCCCTCACGCTGAGTCTCTCACGCTGAGCTGTTCCAATTCCCTCACTCTGAGCTGTTCCAATTCTCTCACGCTGAGCTGTTCCAATTCTCTCACGCTGAGCTGTTCCAATTCCCTTACGCTGAGTCTCTCACGCTGTGCTGTTCCAATTCCCTCACGCTGAGTCTCTCACGCTGAGCTGTTCCAATTCACTCACGCTGAGTCTCTCACGCTGAGCTGTTCCAATTCACTCACACTGAGTCTCTCACGCTGAGCTGTTCCAATTCTCTCACGCTGAGCTGTTCCAATTCACTCACGCTGAGTCTCTCACGCTGAGCTGTTCCAATTCTCTCACGCTGAGCTGTTCCAATTCACTCACGCTGAGTCTCTCACGCTGAGCTGTTCCAATTCTCTCACTCTGAGCTGTTCCAATTCACTCACTCTGAGCTGTTCCAATTCACTCATGCTGAGTCTCTCACGCTGAGCTGTTCCAATTCCCTCACGCTGAGCGAGCTGTTCCAATTCACTCAGGCTGAGTCTCTCACGCGGAGCTGTTCCAATTCCCTCACGCTGAGTCTCTCAGGCCGAGCTGTTCCAATTCACTCAGGCTGAGTCTCTCATGCTGTGCTGTTCCAATTCCCTCACGCTGAGTCTCTCACGCTGAGCTGTTCCAATTCACTCACGCTGAGCTGTTCCAATTCACTCACTCTGAGCTGTTCCAATTCACTCACTCTGAGCTGTTCCAATTCACTCACTCTGAGCTGTTCCAATTCACTCACGCTGAGTCTCTCACGCTGAGCTGTTCCAATTCCCTCACGCTGAGTCTCTCAGGCCGAGCTGTTCCAATTCACTCAGGCTGAGTCTCTCACGCTGTGCTGTTCCAATTCCCTCACGCTGAGTCTCTCACGCTGAGCTGTTCCAATTCACTCACGCTGAGTCTCTCATGCTGAGCTGTTCCAATTCACTCACACTGAGTCTCTCACGCTGAGCTGTTCCAATTCTCTCACGCTGAGCTGTTCCAATTCTCTCACTCTGAGCTGTTCCAATTCACTCACGCTGAGTCTCTCATGCTGAGCTGTTCCAATTCTCTCACTCTGAGCTGTTCCAATTCTCTCAGGCCGAGCTGTTCCAATTCACTCACTCTGAGCTGTTCCAATTCACTCACTCTGAGCTGTTCCAATTCACTCACTCTGAGCTTTTCCAAATCACTCACTCTGAGCTGTTTCAATTCAATCACGCTGAGTCTCTCACGCTGAGCTGTTCCAATTCCCTCATGCTGAGTCTCTCAGGCCGAGCTGTTCCAATTCACTCAGGCTGAGTCTCTCACGCTGAGCTGTTCCAATTCACTCACTCTGAGCTGTTCCAATTCACTCACTCTGAGCTGTTCCAATTCCCTCACTCTGAGCTGTTCCAATTCCCTCACTCTGAGCTGTTCCAATTCACTCACTCTGAGCTGTTCCAATTCACTCACTCTGAGATGTTCCAATTCACTCACTCTGAGATGTTCCAATTCACTCACTCTGAGCTGTTCCAATTCACTCACTCTGAGCTGTTCCAATTCACTCACTCTGAGATGTTCCAATTCCCCTCACTCTGAGCTGTTCCAATTCCCTCACTCTGAGCTGTTCCAATTCACTCACTCTGAGCTGTTCCAATTCACTCACTCTGAGCTGTTCCAATTCACTCACTCTGAGCTGTTCCAAAATACTCTCCTCCACATTGTTCTCTCTCTCTCCCCTCTAGACATCTCTCTCTCCCCTTCTTCCCATTCCTCTCTCTCTCTCTCTCCCCTCCTTCCCATTCCTCTCTCCCCTCTAGACATCTCTCTCTCCCCTTCTTCCAATTCCTCTATCTCTCTTTCCTCCTTCCCATTCCTCTGTCCTCTAGTCATCTCCCTCCCTCACCACCCCTCTCTATCTCCTCCATCCATCCCTCCCTCTCTCTGCCTCCCGCCATCCCTCCATCTCCCTCCCTCCCTCTCTCCATCTCTCTCCCTCCATCCGGATCCTTCAGTGTGTCCAGAGTATATATAGAGAATATTCCATGACCACTGCATGTCTGACACACCACTTTCTCTGACCAGATAAACCCTTTTCTCGCTCCATTTTATTAGTGTGTGTGTGTAACGTAGTGTGTGTAACGTAGTGTGTGTGTAACGTAGTGTGTGTGTGTGTGTGTCTCACCCTGGTTCTTGACCTCAGTAAACTCTTTGTTGTAGTCCTCTAGAGTCTCTCTGAGTTTGAGGTTCTCTGTCTCGATGTCGTGCATCCACTGGAGCTTCAGGTGTAACTGCTGACCCAACTCCAGTACAGGGACGGGGTCTGATAAAACACACACACTACGTTACACACACTCCGTTACACACTATGTTACACACACACACACACTCCGTTACACACTATGTTACACACACACACACACACACACACTCCGTTACACACACACACACACACTCCGTTACACACTATGTTACACACACACACACACTCCGTTACACACTTTGTTACACACACACACACACACTACGTTACACACTATGTTACACACACACAGACACTACGTTACACACTATGTTACACACACACACACTCCGTTACACACTATGTTACACACACACACACACTACGTTACACACTATGTTACACACACACACACACACACTACGTTACACACTATGTTACACACACACACACACACACTACGTTACACACTATGTTACACACACACACACACACACTACGTTACACACTATGTTACACACACACACACACTACGTTACACACTATGTTACACACACACACACACACACACACTACGTTACACACTATGTTACACACACACACACACTACGTTACACACTATGTTACACACACACACACACTACGTTACACACTATGTTACACACACACACACACTACGTTACACACTATGTTACACACACACACACACACACACTACGTTACACACTATGTTACACACACACACACACACACTACGTTACACACTATGTTACACACACACACACACTACGTTACACACTATGTTACACACAACACACACACTACGTTACAAACTATGTTACACACACACACACACTACGTTACACACTATGTTACACACACACACACACACTACGTTACACACTACGTTACACACACACACACACACTACGTTACACACTACGTTACACACACACACACTACGTTACACACTATGTTACACACACACACACACTACGTTACACACACACTACATTACACACACACTACATTACACATACACACACACTACGTTACACACACACTACGTTACACACACCCACACTATGTTACACACACAGAGAGAGACAGAGGGAGCTCGCTAGCGTGGGGAGGCTAGCTGAGGAGTGGCTAATTGGTCCTGCTGAGGAGAAACCGCAGAGATATACTGTACAAGGTCAGAGGTCATCTGCTTTCGGACTAAAGAGCAGGAACCCAGAATTCACCAAAGAAATCGGAAATACAGACATTGTCAAGAAACATGGTATAGAGGAGACAGACCCAGTAGTTGTCCTCTAGGTTACAGAGAGCTCGCTGGTAGTCCCATCCACCACACTACCAGGTGGGTGGTATAGAGGAGACAGACCCAGTAGTTGTCCTCTAGGTTATAGAGAGCTGGTAGTCCCATCCACCACACTACCAGGTGGGTGGTATAGAGGAAACAGACCCAGTAGTTGTCCTCTAGGTTACAGAGAGCTGGTAGTCCCATCCATCACACTACCAGGTGGGTGGTATAGAGGAGACAGACCCACTGGTTGCCCTCTAGGTTACAGAGAGCTGGTAGTCCCATCCACCACACTACCAGGTGGGTGGTATAGAGGAGACAGACCCACTGGTTGTCCTCTAGGTTACAGAGAGCTGGTAGTCCCATCCACCACACTACCAGGTGGGTGGTATAGAGGAGACAGACCCAGTAGTTGTCCTCTAGGTTACAGAGAGCTGGTAGTCCCATCCATCACACTACCAGGTGGGTGGTATAGAGGAGACAGACCCACTGGTTGCCCTCTAGGTTACAGAGAGCTGGTAGTCCCATCCACCACACTACCAGGTGGGTGGTATAGAGGAGACAGACCCACTGGTTGTCCTCTAGGTTACAGAGAGCTGGTAGTCCCATCCACCACACTACCAGGTGGGTGGTATAGAGGAGACAGACCCAGTAGTTGTCCTCTAGGTTACAGAGAGCTGGTAGTCCCATCCACCACACTACCAGGTGGGTGGTATAGAGGAGACAGACCCAGTAGTTGTCCTCTAGGTTATAGAGAGCTGGTAGTCCCATCCACCACACTACCAGGTGGGAGGTATAGAGGAGACAGACCCAGTAGTTGTCCTCTAGGTTACAGAGAGCTGGTAGTCCCATCCACCACACTACCAGGTGGGTGGTACAGAGGAGACAGACCCAGTAGTTGTCCTCTAGGTTATAGAGAGCTGGTAGTCCCATCCACCACACTACCAGGTGGGTGGTACAGAGGAGACAGACCCAGTAGTTGTCCTCTAGGTTACATAGAGCTGGTAGTCCCATCCACCACACTACCAGGTGGGTGGTACAGAGGAGACAGACCCAGTAGTTGTCCTCTAGGTTACAGAGAGTTGGTAGTCCCATCCACCACACTACCAGGTGGGTGGTATAGAGGAGACAGACCCAGTAGTTGTCCTCTAGGTTACAGAGAGCTGGTAGTTCCATCCACCACACTACCAGGTGGGTGGTATAGAGGAGACAGACCCAGTAGTTGTCCTCTAGGTTATAGAGAGCTGGTAGTCCCATCCACCACACTACCAGGTGGGTGGTATAGAGGAGACAGACCCAGTAGTTGTCCTCAGGTTACAGAGAGCTGGTAGTCCCATCCACCACACTACCAGGTGGGTGGTATAGAGGAGACAGACCCAGTAGTTGTCCTCTAGGTTACAGAGAGCTGGTAGTCCCATCCACCACACTACCAGGTGGGTGGTATAGAGGAGACAGACCCAGTAGTTGTCCTCTAGGTTACAGAGAGCTGGTAGTCCCATCCACCACACTACCAGGTGGGTGGTATAGAGGAGACAGACCCACTGGTTGCCCTCTAGGTTACAGAGAGCTGGTAGTCCCATCCACCACACTACCAGGTGGGTGGTATAGAGGAGACAGACCCAGTAGTTGTCCTCTAGGTTACAGAGAGCTGGTAGTCCCATCCACCACACTACCAGGTGGGTGGTATAAAGGAGACAGACCCAGTAGTTGTCCTCTAGGTTACAGAGAGCTGGTAGTCCCATCCACCACACTACCAGGTGGGTGGTATAGAGGAGACAGACCCAGTAGTTGTCCTCTAGGTTATAGAGAGCTGGTAGTCCCATCCACCACACTACCAGGTGGGAGGTATAGAGGAGACAGACCCAGTAGTTGTCCTCTAGGTTACAGAGAGCTGGTAGTCCCATCCACCACACTACCAGGTGGGTGGTATAGAGGAGACAGACCCAGTAGTTGTCCTCTAGGTGACAGAGAGCTGGTAGTCCCATCCACCACACTACCAGGTGGGTGGTATAGAGGAGACAGACCCACTGGTTGCCCTCTAGGTTACAGAGAGCTGGTAGTCCCATCCACCACACTACCAGGTGGGTGGTATAGAGGAGACAGACCCAGTAGTTGTCCTCTAGGTTACAGAGAGCTGGTAGTCCCATCCACCACACTACCAGGTGGGTGGTATAGAGGAGACAGACCCACTGGTTGTCCTCTAGGTTATAGAGAGCTGGTAGTCCCATCCACCACACTACCAGGTGGGTGGTATAGAGGAGACAGACCCAGTAGTTGTCCTCTAGGTTACAGAGAGCTGGTAGTCCCATCCACCACACTACCAGGTGGGTGGTATAGAGGAGACAGACCCACTGGTTGTCCTCTAGGTTACAGAGAGCTGGTAGTCCCATCCACCACACTACCAGGTGGGTGGTATAGAGGAGACAGACCCAGTAGTTGTCCTCTAGGTTACAGAGAGCTGGTAGTCCCATCCACCACACTACCAGGTGGGTGGTATAGAGGAGACAGACCCACTGGTTGTCCTCTAGGTTACAGAGAGCTGGTAGTCCCATCCACCACACTACCAGGTGGGTGGTATAGAGGAGACAGACCCAGTAGTTGTCCTCTAGGTTACAGAGAGCTGGTAGTCCCATCCACCACACTACCAGGTGGGTGGTATAGAGGAGACAGACCCAGTAGTTGTCCTCTAGGTTATAGAGAGCTGGTAGTCCCATCCACCACACTACCAGGTGGGTGGTATAGAGGAGACAGACCCAGTAGTTGTCCTCTAGGTTATAGAGAGCTGGTAGTCCCATCCACCACACTACCAGGTGGGTGGTATAGAGGAGACAGACCCAGTAGTTGTCCTCTAGGTTATAGAGAGCTGGTAGTCCCATCCACCACACTACCAGGTGGGTGGTATAGAGGAGACAGACCCAGTAGTTGTCCTCTAGGTTATAGAGATCTGGTAGTCCCATCCACCACACTACCAGGTGGGTGGTACAGAGGATACAGACCCAGTAGTTGTCCTCTAGGTTACAGAGAGCTGGTAGTCCCATCCACCACACTACCAGGTGGGTGGTATAGAGGAGACAGACCCAGTAGTTGTCCTCTAGGTTACAGAGAGCTGGTAGTTCCATCCACCACACTACCAGGTGGGTGGTATAGAGGAGACAGACCCAGTAGTTGTCCTCTAGGTTATAGAGAGCTGGTAGTCCCATCCACCACACTACCAGGTGGGTGGTATAGAGGAGACAGACCCAGTAGTTGTCCTCTAGGTTACAGAGAGCTGGTAGTCCCATCCACCACACTACCAGGTGGGTGGTATAGAGGAGACAGACCCAGTAGTTGTCCTCCAGGTTACAGAGAGCTGGTAGTCCCATCCACCACACTACCAGGTGGGTGGTATAGAGGAGACAGACCCAGTAGTTGTCTGGGTATGCTAATATATAGAACAGACCTAACTCACTCCATTAAATTAGTCAAAAGATAAATATTTTACAAAATAAATGAGACAATAATTTGAATGGAGAAAGATGTCCTTGTGTGCTACTTAAACTCATCAAAAAAAAAGAAACGTCCTCTCACTGTCATCAAACTTAACATGTGTAAATATTTCTATGAACATAACAAGACTAATCGAAAATCAAATCAAGAGTCGGCTTTCTATTCCGCAACAAAGCCTCCTTCACTCACGCCGCCAAACCTACCCTCGTAAAACTGACTATCCTACCGATCCTCGACTTCGGCGATGTCATCTACAAAATTGCTTCCAACACTCTACTCAGCAAACTGGATGCAGTTTATCACAGTGCCATCCGTTTCGTCACTAAAGCACCTTATACCACCCACCACTGCGACTTGTATGCTCTAGTCGGCTGGCCCTTGCTACATATTCGTCGCCAGACCCACTGGCTCCAGGTCATCTACAAGTCCATGCTAGGTAAAACTCCGCCTTATCTCAGTTCACTGGTCATGATGGCAACACCCATCCGTAGCACGCGCTCCAGCAGGTGTATCTCACTGATCATCCCTAAAGCCAACACCTCATTTGGCCGCCTTTCGTTCCAGTTCTCTGCTGCCTGTGACTGGAACGAATTGCAAAAATCGCTGAAGTTGGAGACTTTTATCTCCCTCACCAACTTCAAACATCAGCTATCTGAGCAGCTAACCGATCGCTGCAGCTGTACATAGTCCATCGGTAAATAGCCCACCCATTTTTACCTACCTCATCCCCATACTGTTTTTATTTATTTACTTTTCTGCTCTTTTGCACACCAATATCTCTACCTGTACATGACCATCTGATCATTTATCACTCCAGTGTTAATCTGCAAAATTGTAATTATTTGCCTACCTCCTCATGCCTTTTGCACACAATGTATATAGACTCCCCTTTGTTTTCTACTGTGTTATTGACTTGTTAATTGTTTACTCCATGTGTAACTCTGTGTTGTCTGTTCACACTGCTATGCTTTATCTTGGCCAGGTCGCAGTTGCAAATGAGAACTTGTTCTCAACTGGCCTACCTGGTTAAATAAAGGTGTTCTCAACTGGCCTACCTGGTTAAATAAAGGTGTTCTCAACTAGCCTACCTGGTTAAATAAAGGTGAAATAAAAAAAATAAAAAATAAAAAAGATTCAACAACTGAGACAAACTGAACAAGTTCCACATAAATGGAATAATGTGTCCCTGAACAAAGGGGGGGTTCACCTGTCTGTCCTGTCTCCCTGTAGTGCTGTCTTAGGCGTCTCACAGTACAGACATTGACATTTATTGCCCTGGCCACATCTGCAGTCCTCATGCCTCCTTGCAGCATGCCTAAGGGACGTTCACGCAGTTGAGCAGGGACCCTGGGCATCTTTCTTTTGGTGTTTTTCAGAGTCAGTAGAAAGGCCTCTTTTAGTGTCCTAAGTTTTCATAACTGTGACCTTAATTGCCTACCATCTGTAAGCTGTTAGTGTCTTAACGACCGTTCCACAGGTGCATGTTCATTAATTGTTTATGGTTCATTGAACAAGCATGGGAAACAGTGTTTAAACCCTTTACACTGAAGATCTGGGAAGTTATTTGGATTTTAATGAATTATCTTTGAGAGACAGGGTCCTGAAAAAGGGGTGTTTCTTTTTTTGCTGAGTTTATATCCCCCCTCTAGAATCCTCATACTTTAATGAAGACAGCCTCTCCATCCTAGAGGGGGAGATCAATCATTTCTAGACTCAGGAAGTACTAGTCTGTGGCGACTTAAATGCCAGAACTGGACAAGAACCCGACTCTCTCAGCACACAAGGGGACAAACACCTGCCTGGAGGTGACAGCATTCCCTCCCCAATATGCCCCCGTAGACACAACTACAACAAAAATGGGTGACAACACCTGCAGCTCTGTCGCACGCTGGGTCTGTACATGGTCAATGGTCGGCTTCGAGGTGACCAATAAGGTAGGTATACTTTAATCACTGACCTCAACCCTGAGTCTCTCAGAGAGAGAGAAAGAGAGAGAGAGACATGGTCAATGGTAGGCTTCGAGGTGACCAATAAGGTAGGTATACTTTAATCACTGACCTCAACCCTGAGTCTCTCAGAGAGAGAGAGAGAGAGAGACATGGTCAATGGTAGGCTTCGAGGTGACCAATAAGGTAGGTATACTTTAATCACTGACCTCAACCCTGAGTCTATCAGAGAGAGAGAGAGAGAGAGAGAGAGAGACATGGTCAATGGTAGGCTTCGAGGTGACCAATAAGGTAGGTAATACTTTAATCACTGACCTCAACCCTGAGTCTCTCAGAGAGAGAGAGAGAGAGAGACATGGTCAATGGTAGGCTTCGAGGTGACCAATAAGGTAGGTATACTTTAATCACTGACCTCAACCCTGAGTCTATCAGAGAGAGAGAGAGAGAGAGAGACATGGTCAATGGTAGGCTTCGAGGTGACCAATAAGGTAGGTAATACTTTAATCACTGACCTCAACCCTGAGTCTCTCAGAGAGAGAGAGAGAGAGAGAGAGACATGGTCAATGGTAGGCTTCGAGGTGACCAATAAGGTAGGTATACTTTAATCACTGACCTCAACCCTGAGTCTATCAGAGAGAGAGAGAGAGAGAGACATGGTCAATGGTAGGCTTCGAGGTGACCAATAAGGTAGGTATACTTACAGCTCATCCCTTGGCAACAGTACTGGAGAATACTTGAATCACTGACCTCAACCCCGAGTCTCTCAGAACGTTCACACTGACACCCCTATCAGATCACAGCAAAATCACAGTCTACCTGAACAGAGCAATACTCAATCATGAGGCATCAAAGCCAAACAAACTGCATACTATTAATTAAGACATGGTATAGATGGAAGGAAAGTAGCCCAAATTTAAATAAATAACATAATTAGTTAAATAAAGTCCACCTGTGTGCAATCTAAGTGTCACATGATTTGTCACATGATCTCAGTATATACACACCTATTCTGAAAGGCCCCAGAGTCTGCAACACCACTAAGCAAGGGGCACCATGAAGACCAATGTGCTCTCCAAACAGGTCAGGGACAAAGTTGTGGAGAAGTAAAGTTCAGGGTTGGGTTATAAAAAAATATCCAAAACTTTGAACATCCCACGGAGCACCATTAAATCATTATTAAAAAATGGAAAGAATATGGCACCACAACAAACCTGCCAAGAGAGGGCCGCCCACCAAAACTCACGGACCAGGCAAGGAGGGCATTAATCAGAGAGGCAACAAAGAGACCAAAGATAACCCTGAAGGAGCAGCAAAGCTCCACAGCAGAGATGGGAGTATCTGTCCGTAGGACCACTTTAAGTCATACGCTCCACAGAGCTTGGCTTTACGGAAGAGTGGCCAGAAAAAGCCATTATTTAAAGAGAAAAATAAGCAATCACGTTCAGTGTTCAGTGTTCGCCAAACGGCATGTGGGAGACTCCCCAAACATATGGAAGAAGGTACTCTGGTCAGATGAGACTAAAATCGAGCTTTTTGGCCATTAAGGAAAACGCTATGTCTGGCACAAACCCAATACCTCTCATCACCCCGAGAAAGCATCCCCACAGTGAAACATGGTGGTGGCAGCATCAAGCTGTGGGGATGTTTTTCATCGTCAGGGACTGGGAAACTGGTCAGAATTGGAGGAATGATGGATGGTGCTAAATACAGGGAAATTCTTGAGGGAAACTGCTTCAGTTTTGAGACTGGGACGGAGGTTCACCTTCCAGCAAGACAATGACCCTAAGGATACTGCTAAAGCAACACTTGAGGGGTTTAAGGGGAAATATTAAAAAGTCTTGGAATGGCCTAGTCAAAGCCCAGACCTCGATCCAATTGAGAATCTGTGGTATGACTTAAAGATTACTGTACACCAGCGGAACCCATCCAACTTGAAGGAGCTGGAGCAGTTTTGCCTTGAAGAATGGGCAAACATCCCAGTGGCTACATGTACCAAGCTTATAGAGACATACCCCAAGAGACTTGCAGCTGTAATTGCTGCAAAAGGTGGCTCTACAAAGTATTGACTTGGGGGGGGTGAATAGTTATGCACCCTCAGTTCTGTTTTTATTGTCTTATTTCACAAGAAAAAATATTTAGCATCTTCAAAGTGGTAGGCAAGTTGTGTAAATCAAATGATTACAAACCCCTCAAAAAAAATCTATTTTAATTCCAGGTTGTAAGGCAACAAAATAGAAAAATGCCAAGGAGGGTGAATACTTTCGCAAGCCATTATAGATCTACACTATGGTTATATAGATCTATACTATGGTTATATAGATCTATACTATGGTTATATAGATCTACACTGTGGTTATATAGATCTATACTATGGTTATATATATCTATACTATAGTTATATAGATCTACACTATGGTTATATAGATCTATACTATGGTTATATAGATCTATACTATGGTTATAGAGATCTACACTATGGTTATATAGATCTATACTATGGTTATATAGATCTATACTATGGTTATATAGATCTACACTGTGGTTATATAGATCTATACTATGGTTATATATATCTATACTATGGTTATATAGATCTACACTATGGTTATATAGATCTACACTATGGTTATATAGATCTACACTATGGTTATATAGATCTATACTATGGTTATATAGATCTATACTATGGTTATATAGATCTACACTGTGGTTATATAGATCTATACTATGGTTATATAGATCTATACTATGGTTATATAGATCTACACTATGGTTATATAGATCTACACTATGGTTATATAGATCTACACTATGGTTATATAGATCTACACTGTGGTTATATTGATCTACACTGTGGTTATATTGATCTACACTGTGGTTATATAGATATACACTATGGTTATATAGATATACACTGTGGTTATATAGATCTACACTGTGGTTATATAGATCTACACTGTGGTTATATAGATCTACACTATGGTTATATAGATCTACACTATGGTTATATAGATCTACATTACAGTTATATAGATCTACACTATGGTTATATAGATCTACACTCTGGTTATATAGATCTACACTCTGGTTATATACAGTGGGGCATTTAGTCAGCCACCAATTGTGCAAGTTCTCCCACTTAAAAAGATGAGAGAGGCCTGTAATTTTCATTATAGGTACACTTCAACTATGACAGACAAAATTATATATATTTTTTCCAGAAAATCACATTGTAGGATTTGTTATGAATTGATTTGCAAATTATGGTGGAAGTTAAGTATGGTGGGAGGAAGTAACACGGCTCAATCTCTACAGTTTAAACTGGTGGTGGATCTATTCATGTCTTACCTGGGACATCTATCTCCTCTCCTCTCTTACCTGGGACATCTATCTCCTCTCCCCTCTTACCTGGGACATCTATCTCCCCTCCTCTCTTACCTGGGACATCTATCTCCTCTCCTCTCTTACCTGGGACATCTATCTCCTCTCCTCTCTTACCTGGGACATCTATCTCCTCTCCTCTCTTACCTGGGACATCTATCTCCTCTCCTCTCTTACCTGGGACATCTATCTCCTCTCCTCTCTTACCTGGGACATCTATCTCCTCTCCTCTCTTACCTGGGACATCTATCTCCTCTCCTCTCTTACCTGGGACATCTATCTCCTCTCCTCTCTTACCTGGGACATCTATCTCCTCTCCTCTCTTACCTGGGACATCTATCTCCTCTCCTCTCTTACCTGGGACATCTATCTCCTCTCCTCTCTTACCTGGGACATCTATCTCCTCTCCTCTCTTACCTGGGACATCTATCTCCTCTCCTCTCTTACCTGGGACATCTATCTCCTCTCCTCTCTTACCTGGGGCATCTATCTCCTCTCCTCTCTTACCTGGGACATCTATCTCCTCTCCTCTCTTACCTGGGACATCTATCTCCTCTCCTCTCTTACCTGGGACATCTATCTCCTCTCCTCTCTTACCTGGGACATCTATCTCCTCTCCTCTCTTACCTGGGACATCTATCTCCTCTCCTCTCTTATCTGGGACATCTATCTCCTCTCCTCTCTTACCTGGGACATCTATCTCATCTCCTCTCCTCTCTTACCTGGGACATCTATCTCATCTCCTCTCCTCTCTTACCTGGGACATCTATCTCCTCTCCTCTCTTACCTGGGACATCTATCTCCTCTCCTCTCTTACCTGGGACATCTATCTCCTCTCCTCTCTTACCTGGGACATCTATCTCCTCTCCTCTCTTACCTGGGGCATCTATCTCCTCTCCTCTCTTACCTGGGACATCTATCTCCTCTCCTCTCTTACCTGGGACATCTATCTCCTCTCCTCTCTTACCTGGGACATCTATCTCCTCTCCTCTCTTACCTGGGACATCTATCTCCTCTCCTCTCTTACCTGGGACATCTATCTCCTCTCCTCTCTTACCTGGGACATCTATCTCCTCTCCTCTCTTATCTGGGACATCTATCTCCTCTCCTCTCTTACCTGGGACATCTATCTCATCTCCTCTCCTCTCTTACCTGGGACATCTATCTCATCTCCTCTCCTCTCTTACCTGGGACATCTATCTCATCTCCTCTCCTCTCTTACCTGGGACATCTATCTCATCTCCTCTCCTCTCTTACCTGGGACATCTATCTCCTCTCCTCTCTTACCTGGGACATCTATCTCCTCTCTTACCTGGGACATCTATCTCCTCTCTTACCTGGGACATCTATCTCATCTATCTCCTCTCTTACCTGGGACATCTATCTCCTCTCTTACCTGGGACATCTATCTCATCTCCTCTCCTCTCTTACCTGGGACATCTATCTCCTCTCTTACCTGTGACATCTATCTCATCTCCTCTCCTCTCTTACCTGGGACATCTATCTCCTCTCTTACCTGGGACATCTATCTCATCTCCTCTCCTCTCTTACCTGGGACATCTATCTCCTCTCCTCTCTTACCTGGGACATCTATCTCATCTCCTCTCCTCTCTTACCTGGGACATCTATCTCCTCTCCTCTCTTACCTGGGACATCTATCTCATCTCCTCTCCTCTCTTACCTGGGACATCTATCTCCTCTCCTCTCTTACCTGGGACATCTATTAATGTCTTGTAGACGTTCAAGAAGGAACCTTCTGCTTCTTTACTTCTTTTGCTCAAGGCATCGATCTGAAAGGAGGAGAGGAATACTTCAGTAAAAACAGACCGTGTTATTGGCTGTCAGAGTGTCTGTGTTTTCTGTGTACCTTGTGTGTGTAAACGCTGATCTCTAATAACGAGTGGTAGTTCTGCTAAACCATTCCACACACACTATGTTCTGTTTAGCTGTTTCCTCCGATGAAGGAAGTCTTTCTGCTGTTGACCATTTCAGTGCCGGGTAAATACCGTACTGACATCAGTTAACAGCTTCCCACAGACACACACACAGCTGGCTTAGGGTTGATAGACACAGACGTGTATTCAGGGCTCGCCCAGGGAGATACGTTGCAGAAATGCAGCCATTAACGTAAGAATCATGACACGAATGTCATCAGTGACATTTTATTTATTTATTTATTTATTTTACCTTTATTAACCAGGCAAGTCAGTTAAGAACACATTCTTATTTTCAATGACGGCCTGGGAACAGTGGGTTAACTGCCTGTTCAGGGGCAGAACGACAGATTTGTACCATGTCAGCTCGGGGGTTTGAACTCGCAACCTTCCGGTTACTAGTCCAACGCTCTAACCACTAGGCTACGCTGCCGCCCCATTACTGAAATGGGTGACATTAAGTCAAGCCCCACCCCTCCCCAGCACATATACTAAGCCCCAGCCCTCCCCAGCACATATACTAAGCCCCTCCCCAGCACATATACTAAGCCCCACCCCTCCCAGCACTTATACTAAGCCCCACCCCTCCCCAGCACATATACTAAGCCCCAGCCCCACCCCTCCCCAGCACTTATACTAAGCCCCACCCCTCCCCAGCACATATACTAAGCCCCACCCCTCCCCAGCACATATACTAAGCCCCACCCCTCCCCAGCACATATACTAAGCCCCACCCCTCCCCAGCACATATACTAAGTCCCACCCCTCCCCAGCACATATACTAAGCCCCTCCCCCACACATATACTAAGCCCCTCCCCTCTCCAGCACATATACTAAGCCCCTCCCCAGCACATATACTAAGCCCCTCCCCCGCACATATACTAAGTCCCACCCCTCCCCAGCACATATACTAAGCCCCTCCCCCGCACATATACTAAGCCCCTCCCCAGCACATACTAAGCCCCTCCCCAGCAAATATACTGAGCCCCACCCCTCCCCAGCACATATACTAAGCCCCTCCCCAGCACATATACTAAGCCCCACCCCTCCCCAGCACATATACTAAGCCCCACCCCTCCCCAGCACATATACTAAGTCCCACCCCTCCCCAGCACATATACTAAGCCCCTCCCCCACACATATACTAAGCCCCTCCCCTCTCCAGCACATATACTAAGCCCCTCCCCAGCACATATACCTAAGCCCCTCCCCCGCACATATACTAAGTCCCACCCCTCCCCAGCACATATACTAAGCCCCTCCCCCGCACATATACTAAGCCCCTCCCCAGCACATACTAAGCCCCTCCCCAGCAAATATACTGAGCCCCACCCCTCCCCAGCACATATACTAAGCCCCTCCCCAGCACATATACTAAGCCCCACCCCTCCCCAGCACATATACTAAGCCCCTCCCCAGCACATATACTAAGCCCCACCCCAGCACATATACTAAGCCCCACCCCTCCCCAGCACATATACTAAGCCCCTCCCCAGTACATATACTAAGCCCCACCCCTCCCCAGCACATATACTAAGCCCCACCTCTCCCCAGCACATATACTAAGCCCCTCCCCCGCACATATACTAAGCCCCTCCCCACACATATACTAAGCCCTCCCCCGCACATATACTAAGCCCCTCCCCCACACATATACTAAGCCCTCCCCAGCACATATACTAAGCCCCTCCCCAGCACATATACTAAGCCCCTCCCCAGCACATATACTAAGCCCCTCCCCAGCACATATACTAAGCCCCTCCCCCGCACATATAGTAAGCCCCTCCCCAGCACATATACTAAGCCCCTCCCCAGCACATATACTAAGCCCCTCCCCAGCACATATACTAAGCCCCACCCCTCCCCAGCACATATACTAAGCCCCTCCCCAGCACATATACTAAGCCCCACCCCTCCCCAGCACATATACTAAGCCCCTCCCCAGCACATATACTAAGCCCCACCCCAGCATATATACTAAGCCCCACCCCTCCCCAGCACATATATCTCTCTCCATAACACTGTCTCTCTCTCTCTCTCTCTCCAAAACACTGTCTCTCTCTCTCTCTCTCTCTCTCTCTCTCTCTCCATAACACTGTCTCTCTCTCTCTCTCTCTCCATAACACTGTCTCTCTCTCTCTCTCTCCATAACACTGTCTCTCTCTCTCTCCATAACACTGTCTCTCTCTCTCTCTCTCTCTCTCCATAACACTGTCTCTCTCTCTCTCTCTCTCTCCATAACACTGTCTCTCTCTCTCTCTCTCCATAACACTGCTCTCTCTCTCTCTCCATAACACTGTCTCTCTCTCTCTCTCTCTCATAACACTGTCTCTCTCTCTCTCTCTCTCTCTCCATAACACTGTCTCTCTCTCTCCATAACACTGTCTCTCTCTCTCCTCTCTCTCTCTCTCTCTCTCTCTCTCTCTCTCTCTCTCCATAACACTGTCTCTCTCTCTCTCTCTCCATAACACTGTCTCTCTCTCTCTCTCTCTCTCTCTCTCCATAACACTGTCTCTCTCTCTCTCTCCATAACACTGTCTCTCTCTCTCTCCATAACACTGTCTCTCTATCTCTCCATAACACTGTCTCTCTCTCTCTCAATAACTGTCTCATTAAATAAGCAGTATACAGCTTCTCCTTCCAAGCCCTCAGAACTTTTATTGAGAAAGAACAAATAAGAATATTATACTATAAAGTCCTCATTCCTCATATTATCAGCCAAGTGGCTGCTAGAAGTGATTCCATGCCAATGTAAACATGGCAATACAGCCTCTCTGCTCCTATGGCAACAAAATAAAGCTCCCCAAATGGTATTTATACAGCTGCTTTTGGTTGCCGCAAAACATCTGTCGCTGAGCGGGCTGATGCCATCTCTCTCCACCTCCCCAATGCACAGCGAGATGTGAGCCCGAGCCTATTCAGGGTTGGTCTGTCCTTGCCACCACTGACAATGCTGCCCTAGACTAGAATACAGGTCTGAGTATCTACTGTTGCCCTAGACTAGAATACAGGTCTGAGTATCTACTGTTGCCCTAGCCTTGAATACAGGTCTGAGTACCTACTGTTGCCCTAGCCTTGAATACAGGTCTGAGTACCTCCTGTTGCCCTAGCCTTGAACACAGGTCTGAGTACCTCCTGTTGCCCTAGCCTTGAATACAGGTCTGAGTACCTCCTGTTGCCCTAGCCTTGAACACAGGTCTGAGTACCTACTGTTGCCCTAGCCTTGAATACAGGTCTGAGTACCTACCTACTGACATAGCCCTGATATCACTAGAATACAGGTCTGGGAATCTACAGCTGCCCTACACCCCGCAGGGTCATACACAGGTTCAATACACCTCTCAATCCACCTCTCACCTCTTACAAACGGGTTCAATACACACGTCAGGGTTAAAAAACGGATTCAATACACACCCTAGTATTATAAAACGGGCTAGACCAGAACCACAAGTCCACCCAGACAGACTCCTCCAGTATATTTGTGCTAGTCTCAACCACAAACCACTCAAAAATAGTACAGAGACTATTAGCATATTACCTCACACAGACAGAGATAATGAACTACCCTCAACTGAAAGTCAGTCTATTCGTGCCTCCGGAAAGTATTCAAACTCCTTGACTTTTTACACATTTTGTTACATTACAGACTTATTCTAAAATATATATTTTTTTCCCCCCTCTCATCATTCTGCACACAATACCCCATAATGACATCACAATACCACATAATGACATCACAATACCCCATAATGACATCACAATACCACATAATGACATCACAATACCACATAATGACATCACAATACCCCATAATGACATCACAATACCCCATAATGACATCACAATACCCCATAATGACATCACAATACCACATAATGACATCACAATACCCCATAATGACAAAGCAAAAACAGATTGACATTTTTGCAAATGCAAAAAAAAGAAAAAAGGGAACTATCACATTTACATAAGTTTTCAGACCCTTTACTCCATACTTTGTTGAAGCAGCTTTGGCAGCGATTACAGCCTCAAGTCTTCTTGGGTATGATGTTACAAGCTACACCTGTATTTGGGGAGTTTCTCCCATTCTTCTCTGCAGATCTTCTCAAGCTCTGTCAGGTTGGATGGGTAGTGTCGCTGCACAGATAATCTCAGGTCTCTCCAGAGATGTTTGATCAGGTTCAAGTCTGGGCTTTGGCTGGGCCACTCAAGGACATTCAGAGACTTGTCCCGAAGCCACTCCTGAGTTGTTTTGGCTGTATGCTAAGGGTTGTTGTACTGTTGGAAGGTGAACCTTCGCCCCAGTCTGAGGTCCTGAACACTCTGGAGCAGGTTTTCATCAAGGAACTCTCTGTACTTTGCTCCGTTCATCTTTCACTCAATCCTGACTAGTCTCCCAGTCCCTGCAGCTGAAAAACATCCCCACAGCATGATGCTGCCACCACCATGCTTCACCGTAGGGATGGTGCCAGGTTTCCTCCAGATGTGACGCTTGGCATTCAGGCCAAAGAGTTCAATCTTGGTTTCATCAGACCAGAGAATCTGGTTTCTCATGGTGTTGAGTCCTTTAGGTGTCTTTTGTCAAACTCCAAGCGGGCTGTCATGTGCCTTTTATTGAGGAGTGGCTTCCGTCTGGCCACTCAACCATAAAGGTCTGATTGGTGGAGTGCTGCAGAGATGGTTGTCCTTCTCCAAGCGGGCTGTCATGTGGCTTCGGTCTGGCCACTCTAAAGAGGAACTCTGGAGCTCTGTCAGAGTGACCTTCTCCCCGATTGCTCAGTTTGGGGCGGCCAGCTCTAGGAAGAGTCTTGGTGGTTCCAAACTTCTTTAATTTAAGAATGATGGAGGCCACTGTGTTCTTGGGGACCTTCAATGCTGCAGAAATATTTTGGTATATTTTGTGTGTAGATCGATTGAATAAAGAAAATCCTCATTAATTTTGTCTGGGATCTTTTATTTCAGCTCATGAAAACACTTTACATGTTGCGTTTATATTTTGTTCAGTGTAGATTACATGGTTGATGTAGGATTACAACGCCACAGACAGGGTTCATCAACAACAGGGACATAGATCCCTGGATAACAGGTCCCGGCAGGGTAAAACACTAGGAATTACAACAGAACATTAATTACACTGTTAGATCCCTAGATAACAGGTCCCGCAGGGTAAAACAATGGAATTACAACAGCACATTAATTACACTGTTAGATCACTAGATAACAGGTCCCGGCAGGGTAAAACACTAGGAATTACAACAGCACATTAATTACACTGTTAGATCACTAGATAACAGGTCCCGGCAGGGTAAAACAATGGAATTACAACAGCACATTAATTACACTGTTAGATCACTAGATAACAGGTCCCGGCAGGGTAAAACAATGGAATTACAACAGCACATTAATTACACTGTTAGATCACTAGATAACAGGTCCCGGCAGGGTAAAACAATGGAATTACAACAGCACATTAATTACACTGTTAGATCACTAGATAACAGGTCCCGGCAGGGTAAAACACTAGGAATTACAACAGCACATTAATTACACTGTTAGATCACTAGATAACAGGTCCCGGGAGGGTAAAACAATGGAATTACAACAGCACATTAATTACACTGTTAGATCCCTAGATAACAGGTCCCGGGAGGGGTAAACACTAGGAATTACAACAGGCACATTAATTACACTGTTAGATCCCTAGATAACAGGTCCCGGGAGGGTAAAACACTAGGAATTACAACAGCACATTAATTACACTGTTAGATCACTAGATAACAGGTCCCGGCAGGGTAAAACACTAGGAATTACAACAGCACATTAATTACACTGTTAGATCCCTAGATAACAGGTCCCGGGAGGGTAAAACACTAGGAATTACAACAGCACATTAATTACACTGTTAGATCACTAGATAACAGGTCCCGGGAGGGTAAAACACTAGGAATTACAACAGCACATTAATTACACTGTTAGATCACTAGATAACAGGTCCCGGGAGGGTAAAACACTAGGAATTACAACAGCACATTAATTACACTGTTAGATCACTAGATAACAGGTCCCGGGAGGGTAAAACACTAGGAATTACAACAGCACATTAATTACACTGTTAGATCACTAGATAACAGGTCCCGGGAGGGTAAAACACTAGGAATTACAACAGCACATTAATTACACTGTTAGATCCCTAGATAACAGGTCCCGGCAGGGTAAAACACTAGGAATTACAACAGCACATTAATTACCACTGTTAGATCCCTGGATAACAGGTCCCGGGAGGGTAAAACACTAGGAATTACAACAGCACATTAATTACACTGTTAGATCACTAGATAACAGGTCCCGGGAGGGTAAAACACTAGGAATTACAACAGCACATTAATTACACTGTTAGATCACTAGATAACAGGTCCCGGGAGGGTAAAACACTAGGAATTACAACAGCACATTAATTACACTGTTAGATCACTAGATAACAGGTCCCGGCAGGGTAAAACACTAGGAATTACAACAGCACATTAATTACACTGTTAGATCCCTAGATAACAGGTCCCGGCAGGGTAAAACACTAGGAATTACAACAGCACATTAATTACACTGTTAGATCCCTAGATAACAGGTCCCGGCAGGGTAAAACACTAGGAATTACAACAGCACATTAATTACACTGTTAGATCACTAGATAACAGGTCCCGGCAGGGTAAAACAATGGAATTACAACAGCACATTAATTACACTGTTAGATCACTAGATAACAGGTCCCGGCAGGGTAAAACAATGGAATTACAACAGCACATTAATTACACTGTTAGATCACTAGATAACAGGTCCCGGCAGGGTAAAACACTAGGAATTACAACAGCACATTAATTACACTGTTAGATCACTAGATAACAGGTCCCGGGAGGGTAAAACAATGGAATTACAACAGCACATTAATTACACTGTTAGATCCCTAGATAACAGGTCCCGGGAGGGTAAAACACTAGGAATTACAACAGCACATTAATTACACTGTTAGATCCCTAGATAACAGGTCCCGGGAGGGTAAAACACTAGGAATTACAACAGCACATTAATTACACTGTTAGATCACTAGATAACAGGTCCCGGCAGGGTAAAACACTAGGAATTACAACAGCACATTAATTACACTGTTAGATCCCTAGATAACAGGTCCCGGGAGGGTAAAACACTAGGAATTACAACAGCACATTAATTACAACTGTTAGATCACTAGATAACAGGTCCCGGGAGGGTAAAACACTAGGAATTACAACAGCACATTAATTACACTGTTAGATCACTAGATAACAGGTCCCGGGAGGGTAAAACACTAGGAATTACAACAGCACATTAATTACACTGTTAGATCACTAGATAACAGGTCCCGGGAGGGTAAAACACTAGGAATTACAACAGCACATTAATTACACTGTTAGATCACTAGATAACAGGTCCCGGGAGGGTAAAACACTAGGAATTACAACAGCACATTAATTACACTGTTAGATCCCTAGATAACAGGTCCCGGCAGGGTAAAACACTAGGAATTACAACAGCACATTAATTACACTGTTAGATCCCTGGATAACAGGTCCCGGGAGGGTAAAACACTAGGAATTACAACAGCACATTAATTACACTGTTAGATCACTAGATAACAGGTCCCGGGAGGGTAAAACACTAGGAATTACAACAGCACATTAATTACACTGTTAGATCACTAGATAACAGGTCCCGGGAGGGTAAAACACTAGGAATTACAACAGCACATTAA
>NC_034191.2:6874096-6924096 GCF_002021735.2 Oncorhynchus kisutch
ACCCTGATAAACACACTGATAAACACACTGATAAACACACTGATAAACACCCTGATAAACACCCTGATAAACACCCTGATAAACACACTGATAAACACCCTGATAAACACACGGTACCAATCTATAGAGGTGTTACGCTGTTCCACCGAACACTGGCCGTTCCACCTAACACTGGCCGTTCCACCTAACACTGGCCGTTCCACCTAACACTGGCCGTTCCACCTAACACTGGCCGTTCCACCTAACACTGGCCGTTCCACCTAACACTGGCTGTTCCACCTAACACTGGCCGTTTCACCTAACACTGGCCGTTTCACCTAACACTGGCCGTTTCACCTAACACTGTCTGTTCATAGCACATTTAAAACCCAACCTCAGCCACAGAGTCCTGTTGTTATAGCATTAGGTCAAGAGTCAGTGGTTTCTGATTAGATACCGAGTCAAGTATAGATCTCTGGGAACAAGCACATCCACACACTCGTCAGTTAGCTTGACTAAAGCCCTGTGGAGATGCAGCGCAGCGTTCACCACAGTAAGACAGAACGGGTCATCCTGTACAGAGGGATCTACCTGCTGGGCTCCCGGCTACTTATAGACACACATTAGATCAGGAACACATCATCAATCTAACTACATAGTGATGTGTGTGTTTGTGTGTGTGTACACTTTCATTATAATGAACTGTCTTTCTCTTGTTTTACTGCCACAGGGTCTGTATTCCCAAGGCTTAGGTCAGGGCCCGTATTCCCAGCCGTTAGGTCAGGGCTCGTATTCCCAAGGCTTAGGTCAGGGCTCGTATTCCTAAGGCTTAGGTCAGGGCCCGTGTTCCCAAGGCTTAGGTCAGGGCCTGTATTCCCAAGGCTTAGGTCAGGGCCTGTATTCCCAAGGCTTAGGTCAGGGCCCGTATTCCCAAGGCTTAGGTCAGGGCCCGTATTCCCAAGGCTTAGGTCAGGGCCCGTATTCCCAGCCGTTAGGTCAGGGCTCGTATTCCCAAGGCTTAGGTCAGGGCCTGTATTCCCAAGGCTTAGGTCAGGGCCTGTATTCCCAACGCTTAGGACAGGGCCCGTATTCCCAAGGCTTAGGTCAGGGCCTGTATTCCCAAGGCTTAGGTCAGGGCCTGTATTCCCAAGGCTTAGGTCAGGGCCTGTATTCCTAACGCTTAGGTCAGGGCCTGTATTCCCAATAACCCCACCCCCAGGGGTTATATCAAATGTAATGTATATTATGACCCCACTGACCCTATTGTCACCTCATCAGGGGGACACCCAACAACCTATTGAAATAATGACATCATCGCCTCCTTCCTCCATCACTAAACACTCATCACCCCACCCGTCAAATAAATGTATAATCTGGTAGAGATAGAGAAACCTAACCTGGTCTGACTTGAATAAACCTAACCTGGTCCGACTTGAATAAACCTAACCTGGTCCGACTTGAATAAACCTAACCTGGTCTGACTTGAATAAACCTAACCCGGTCCGACTTAAATAAACCTAACCCGGTCCGACTTGAATAAACCTAACCTGGTCCGACTTGAATAAACCTAACCCGGTCTGACTTGAATAAACCTAACCCGGTCTGACTTGAATAAACCTAACCCGGTCTGACTTGAATAAACCTAACCCGGTCCGACTTGAATAAACCTAACCTGGTCTGACTTGAATAAACCTAACCTGGTCTGACTCGAATAAACCTAACCTGGTCTGACTCGAATAAACCTAACCTGGTCTGACTCGAATAAACCTAACCTGGTCTGACTTGAATAAACCTAACCCGGTCCGACTTGAATAAACCTAACCTGGTCTGACTTGAATAAACCTAACCTGCTCTGACTTGAGTAAACCTAACCCAGTCCGACTTGAATAAACCTAACCTGGTCCGACTTGAATAAAGCTGGTCCGACTTGAATAAACCTAACCTGGTCCGACTTGAATAAACCTAACCCGGTCCGACTTGAATAAACCTAACCTGGTCCGACTTGAATAAACCTAACCCGGTCTGACTTGAATAAACCTAACCTGGTCTGACTTGAATAAACCTAACCCAGGCCGACTTGAATAAATCTAACCTGGTCCGACTTGAATAAACCTGGTCTGACTTGAATAAACCTAACCTGGTCCGACTTGAATAAACCTAACCCGGTCCGACTTGAATAAACCTAACCTGGTCCGACTTGAATAAACCTAACCCGGTCTGACTTGAATAAACCTAACCCGGTCTGACTTGAATAAACCTAACCCGGTCTGACTTGAATAAACCTAACCCGGTCTGACTTGAATAAACCTAACCCGGTCCGACTTGAATAAACCTAACCCGGTCTGACTTGAATAAACCTAACCCGGTCTGACTCGAATAAACCTAACCTGGTCTGACTCGAATAAACCTAACCTGGTCTGACTCGAATAAACCTAACCTGGTCTGACTTGAATAAACCTAACCCGGTCCGACTTGAATAAACCTAACCTGGTCTGACTTGAATAAACCTAACCTGCTCTGACTTGAATAAACCTAACCCAGTCCGACTTGAATAAACCTAACCTGGTCCGACTTGAATAAAGCTGGTCCGACTTGAATAAACCTAACCTGGTCCGACTTGAATAAACCTAACCCGGTCCGACTTGAATAAACCTAACCTGGTCCGACTTGAATAAACCTAACCCGGTCTGACTTGAATAAACCTAACCTGGTCTGACTTGAATAAACCTAACCCAGGCCGACTTGAATAAATCTAACCTGGTCCGACTTGAATAAACCTGGTCTGACTTGAATAAACCTAACCTGGTCCGACTTGAATAAACCTAACCCGGTCCGACTTGAATAAACCTAACCCGGTCCGACTTGAATAAACCTAACCCGGTCTGACTTGAATAAACCTAACCCGGTCTGACTTGAATAAACCTAACCTGGTCTAACTTGAATAAACCTAACCCGGTCCGACATGAATAAATCTAACCTGGTCCGACTTGAATAAACCTGGTCTGACTTGAATAAACCTAACCCGGTCCGACTTGAATAAACCTAACCCGGTCTGACTTGAATAAACCTAACCCAGTCTGACTTGAATAAACCTGGTTCGACTTGAATAAACCTAACCCAGTCTGACTTGAATAAACCTAACCCGGTCTGACTTGAATAAACCTAACCCGGTCTGACTTGAATAAACCTAACTTGGTCTGAGGTGGATGAGTCTAATTGAGTCTGTTGTCATCTGACTTCTAGGCTGGTTATTCAGAGCTAACCTCATATCAATTATTATACCATGGCATTGTTGAATACTTGTTTCTGATTGGCTTGACACGGTACATCAACACATTATATCAGCAAGGTACATCAGCACATTACATCAACACGGTAGAATTCATGTCTATAGTTGATTCTTACATGTTCTATGTTTGAGCTGCATTTTGAAAGCAAAGTCAAATTAAAAACATTATTGGCGTTGTTGAATTTGAATTTCACAATAGCAAGCTACAGGACCGATGTTTTGGTGAGCTAAACTAGCGAGTCTGTCTGTTTGGTTACCACGGCAACCACTGTCGGAGTAAACCTGCTAGCTACTTCAGCGTATGCGAAAACACATTTCTAGCGGCAAAATGTGTTCAATTATAGCAGCCGTGGACGAAAAAAAGGGGAGAATCAACCAGGGGCTCAATGGCTTCTCAGGAACATAAGGCAACTCTGTGGAACACACCTTCGTTTAGTTTCCATAGAACGCGTAGCCACTCGTTAAACTCCCATTACGGCGACGTTCCTAATAACAACAACGATGCTTTGATTCCAGTCTGTGTTTGAACAATTAGGGTTGCCTTGGAAACACACGACAATACCCAAGGGGGGCATCCCCCGGGGAGAAACAGGACAGACAGAATGATCCTAGTCAGCAGGAACGTCACATTAAAAACAGATAAAGAACAGGTCATTACAATCCAGAATGGAGGGAGGGAGGGGGGGGAGGGAGGGAGGGAGGGAGGGGGGGAGGGAGGGAGGGAGGGAGGGGGGGGAGGGAGGGGAGGGAGGGGGGGAGGGGGGAGGGAGGGAGGGGGGAGGGAGGGAGGGGAGGGAGGGGGGGAGGGAGGGGAGCAGTATTTCGGGAACTTTGCATGTCTATATTTTCCTGTCCTCCTCTGGAGAAAAAGGTACTGTCTCTGTTTCAGCTGGTATGGTCGGTCTAGCTGTATGGAGGAGAAGGTACTGCTCTGTTTCAGCTGGTATGGTCAGTCTAGCTGTATGGAGGAGAAGGTACTGCTCTGTTTCAGCTGGTATGGTCAGTCTATCTGTATGGAGAAGAAGGTACTGCTCTGTTTCAGCTGGTATGGTCAGTCTAGCTGTATGGAGGAGAAGGTACTGCTCTGTTTCAGCTGGTATGGTCAGTCTAGCTGTATAGAGAAGGTACTGCTCCGTTTCAGCTGGTATGGTCAGTCTAGCTGTATGGAGAAGATACTGCTCTGTTTCAGCTGGTATGGTCAGTCTAGTTGTATGGAGTAGGTACTGCTCTGTTTCAGCTGGTATGGTCAGTCTAGCTGTATAGAGGAGAAGGTACTGTCTCTGTTTCAGCTGGTATGGTCAGTCTAGCTGTATGGAGAAGGTACTGTCTCTGTTTCAGCTGGTATGGTCAGTCTAGTTGTATGGAGAAGGTACTGCTCTGTTTCAGCTGGTATGGTCAGTCTAGCTGTATGGAGAAGGTACTGCTCTGTTTCAGCTGGTATGGTCAGTCTAGCTGTATGGAGAAGGTACTGCTCTGTTTCAGCTGGTATGGTCAGTCTAGCTGTATGGAGAAAGTACTGCTCTGTTTCAGCTGGTATGGTCAGTCTAGCTGTATGGAGAAGGTACTGCTCTGTTTCAGCTGGTATGGTCAGTCTAGTTGTATGGAGAAGGTACTGCTCTGTTTCAGCTGGTATGGTCAGTCTAGCTGTATGGAGAAGGTACTGCTCTGTTTCAGCTGGTATGGTCAGTCTAGCTGTATGAAGGAGAAGGTACTGCTCTGTTTCAGCTGGTATGGTCAGTCTAGCTGTATGGAGAAGGTACTGTCTCTGTTTCAGCTGGTATGGTCAGTCTAGTTGTATGGAGAAGGTACTGCTCTGTTTCAGCTGGTATGGTCAGTCTAGCTGTATGGAGAAGGTACTGCTCTGTTTCAGCTGGTATGGTCAGTCTAGCTGTATGGAGAAGGTATGTTCTATATCTATAAGTGTCCAGATATCTGTGACAAATGTTTCAATCCTTCGAAACTAATGTGATTTCTGGATTCAAATAAAGTATTTAAAATGTGTGTGTTTGTGTATCAATGCCTGTGTGTGTGTGTGTGTGTGTGTGTGTGTGTGTGTGTGTGTGTGTGTGTGTGTGTAGGTGTGTGTAGGTGTGTGTGTGTGTAGGTGTGTGTGTGTGTAGGTGTGTGTGTGTGTGTCACCTCTGGCGTGCTCTTCTTGAAGTCGCGGCTCTGGTCGATGAGTTTCTTCCTGGACTGTTCGCTCTCATCCCTGTCTGTTGGCGAGCTGTGTGGCGGTGGCGTCTAGTTCTCTCTGAAACACACACACACACACGTGTTGTGAGAGGCTTTGTAGGGCGCAGCGGTCTGCATCTCAGTGCAGACCAGTGCTTGATGCGTCACTACAGACACTATAGACTACACTAGAGAGGGAGGGACAGATATAGACTACACTAGAGAGGGAGGGACAGATAGAGACTACACTAGAGAGGGAGGAGGAGGGCCAGATATAGACTACACTAGAGAGGGAGGGACAGATATAGACTACACTAGAGAGGGAGGGACAGATATAGACTACACTAGAGAGGGAGGGACAGATAGACTACACTAGAGAGGGAGGGACAGATATAGACTACACTAGAGAGGGAGGGACAGATATAGACTACACTAGAGAGGGAGGGACAGATATAGACTACACTAGAGAGGGAGGGACAGATATAGACTACACTAGAGAGGGAGGGACAGATATAGACTACACTAGAGAGGGAGGGACAGATATAGACTACACTAGAGAGGGAGGGACAGATATAGACTACACTAGAGAGGGAGGGACAGATATAGACTACACTAGAGAGGGAGGGACAGATATAGACTACACTAGAGAGGGAGGGACAGATATAGACTACACTAGAGAGGGAGGGACAGATATAGACTACACTAGAGAGGGAGGGACAGATATAGACTACACTAGAGAGGGAGGGACAGATATAGACTACACTAGAGAGGGAGGGACAGATATAGACTACACTAGAGGGGGAGGGACAGATATAGACTACACTAGAGAGGGAGGGACAGATATAGACTACACTAGAGGGGGAGGGACAGATATAGACTACACTAGAGAGGGAGGGACAGATATAGACTACACTAGAGAGGGAGGGACAGATATAGACTACACTAGAGGGGGAGGGACAGATATAGACTACACTAGAGGGGGAGGGACAGATATAGACTACACTAGAGAGGGAGGAGGAGGGCCAGATATAGACTACACTAGAGAGGGAGGGACAGATATAGACTACACTAGAGAGGGAGGGACAGATATAGAATACACTAGAGATGGAGGGACAGATATAGACTACACTAGAGGGGGAGGGACAGATATAGACTACACTAGGGAGGGAGGAGGAGGGACAGATATAGACTACACTAGAGAGGGAGGGACAGATATAGACTACACTAGAGAGGGAGGGACAGATATAGACTACACTATAGGGGGAGGGACAGATATAGACTACACTAGAGAGGGAGGGACAGATATAGACTACACTAGAGGGGGAGGGACAGATATAGACTACACTAGAGAGGGAGGAGGAGGGCCAGATATAGACTACACTAGAGAGGGAGGGACAGATATAGACTACACTAGAGAGGGAGGGACAGATATAGAATACACTAGAGATGGAGGGACAGATATAGACTACACTAGAGGGGGAGGGACAGATATAGACTACACTAGGGAGGGAGGAGGAGGGACAGATATAGACTACACTAGAGAGGGAGGGACAGATATAGACTACACTAGAGAGGGAGGAGGAGGGACAGATATAGACTACACTAGAGAGGGAGGGACAGATATAGACTACACTAGAGAGGGAGGGACAGATATAGACTACACTAGAGAGGGAGGGACAGATATAGACTACACTAGAGAGGGAGGGACAGATATAGACTACACTAGAGGGGGAGGGACAGATATAGACTACACTAGAGAGGGAGGGACAGATATAGACTACACTAGAGAGGGAGGGACAGATATAGACTACACTAGAGGGGGAGGGACAGATATAGACTACACTAGAGAGGGAGGGACAGATATAGACTACACTAGAGAGGGAGGGACAGATATAGACTACACTAGAGGGGGAGGGACAGATATAGACTACACTAGAGAGGGAGGGACAGATATAGACTACACTAGAGGGGGAGGGACAGATATAGACTACACTAGAGAGGGAGGAGGAGGGCCAGATATAGACTACACTAGAGAGGGAGGGACAGATATAGACTACACTAGAGAGGGAGGGACAGATATAGAATACACTAGAGAGGGAGGGACAGATATAGACTACACTAGAGGGGGAGGGACAGATATAGACTACACTAGGGAGGGAGGAGGAGGGACAGATATAGACTACACTAGAGAGGGAGGGACAGATATAGACTACACTAGAGAGGGAGGAGGAGGGACAGATATAGACTACACTAGAGAGGGAGGGACAGATATAGACTACACTAGAGAGGGAGGGACAGATATAGACTACACTAGAGAGGGAGGAGGAGGGACAGATATAGACTACACTAGAGAGGGAGGGACAGATATAGACTACACTAGAGAGGGAGGAGGAGGGACAGATATAGACTACACTAGAGAGGGAGGGACAGATATAGACTACACTAGAGAGGGAGGAGGAGGGACAGATATAGACTACACTAGAGAGGGAGGGACAGATATAGACTACACTAGAGAGGGAGGGACAGATATAGACTACACTAGAGAGGGAGGGACAGATATAGACTACACTAGAGAGGGAGGGACAGATATAGACTACACTAGAGAGGGAGGAGGAGGGACAGATGGACAGAGGAGAGAGAGGCTTAAAGAGCAAACAGTTTTTACATTAAGACAGAATTCTGTTTTCTTGGAAAAATATAAATAGCGCTGCACTTCTGCGTTTCACAAATCTATTTTCTGTGAAGGAAAAATCTCTTCTCCGTCTACTGACGCAGGTGAAATGGGTTAAGAGACGCAGATCATTTGTTTTCTGATGGTCTGCGTTTTGAAAATGCACATTTCTGAACTCTAACACGACATTTGGGAAAGGAGTTGCCGCGTCGGACAAGAACCACAAGGACTCCGCTATAAACCGCAGAATCTACAGATCATTTGAAATGGCTGGTTTCTTTTCCCAAGGTCTCAATGCTACGTACCAGTTCTACCAGAAATGTCCTTCTGGGTCATCACTTCCTGGTTTCAGCCTGTAGGCTACTGCTTCAACTCCTACTCAAGAGCAAACACCCTGTGTTCACATGAATTAGGCACAATCATATGGGCCTGTATTAATATGGAGGGGAGGGGAGGGAGAGGAGGTGGGGAGGGGAGGAGAGGGGGAGGGGTATTCACCTCATGGTGCAGCCCAAGCACACCGGGGGGGCTATTCCATTCTGTCCCACTTCCAACCTGCTCTCCGTACATCTGACTGAACCACGGCTGATATGGGGGGGGGGGGCGACATGCTCCCTGCCATGACAAGGTCTATTGAAATCACAGTGCAGCCCGAGCATAATGCAATCCACATCGAGATAATGTATTCACAACACTGAATTATAAAACACAGGGCTAGAACAGAATAATATTAGAATATAGAAGGGTGAGAGAACGGAGGGCCTTTTTAGACGGGTTGGATGAAGAGCAACGACTGAGGCTCTTTAAAAGAGGCCGTAACCATCACCCCCAAGCAAGGGACATATATACTCAGGCCATGGTGTGTTGTAGTGGGAGGTTATATATACTCAGGCCATGGTGTGTTGTAGTGGGAGGTTATATCTACTCAGGCCACAGTGGGTTGTAGTGGGAGGTTATATCTACTCAGGCCACAGTGTGTTGTAGTGGGAGGTTATATATACTCAGGCCATGGTGTGTTGTAGTGGGAGGTTATATATACTCAGGCCACAGTGTGTTGTAGTGGGAGGTTATATATACTCAGGCCATGGTGTGTTGTAGTGGGAGGTTATATATACTCAGGCCACGGTGTGTTGTAGTGGGAGTTTATATATACTCAGGCCATGGTGTGTTGTAGTGGGAGGTTATATATACTCAGGCCATGGTGTGTTGTAGTGGGAGGTTATATATACTCAGGCCACGGTGTGTTGTAGTGGGAGGTTATAGATACTCAGGCCACAGTGTGTTGTAGTGGGAGGTTATATCTACTCAGGCCACAGTGGGTTGTAGTGGGAGGTTATATCTACTCAGGCCACGGTGTGTTGTAGTGGGAGGTTATATATACTCAGGCCATGGTGTGTTGTAGTGGGAGGTTATATATACTCAGGCCATGGTGTGTTGTAGTGGGAGGTTATATATACTCAGGCCACAGTGTGTTGTAGTGGGAGGTTATATATACTCAGGCCACGGTGTGTTGTAGTGGGAGGTTATATATACTCAGGCCACGGTGTGTTGTAGTGGGAGGTTATATATACTCAGGCCACAGTGTGTTGTAGTGGGAGGTTATATATACTCAGGCCATGGTGTGTTGTAGTGGGAGGTTATATATACTCAGGCCATGGTGTGTTGTAGTGGGAGGTTATATATACTCAGGCCATGGTGTGTTGTAGTGGGAGGTTATATATACTCAGGCCATGGTGTGTTGTAGTGGGAGGTTATATATACTCAGGCCACAGTGTGTTGTAGTGGGAGGTTATATATACTCAGGCCATGGTGTGTTGTAGTGGGAGGTTATATATACTCAGGCCATGGTGTGTTGTAGTGGGAGGTTATATATACTCAGGCCACAGTGTGTTGTAGTGGGAGGTTATATATAAAAATAGACAAACAAAATGTAATTTGCTGGGTCATTGTTACCAAATGCGCTGTAGAAAATGTGTGTCTTTCCCAGCAGAGCTGTGTAGGCTACCAGGAGTGGACATCACTCACATCTAACTGTTGATCGGGGCTATTCGATTACCAGATTCTTTGTACTAAATGTTTTTGGGTAATTTTGAAGGCTCCGTCTTCTCTCCTGTCTTTCTCTTCTCAGCGTTTCTTCTCAGATGCCTGTATGCGGTGGTTAGACCGTAGTGGATGTGGCAGATGGTTTATCTACAATCTGCTACCCTCTCAACATTCCCCTCCCTCCCCTCCCCGTTCTGTTCCACTTCCAACCCGCTCTAAATGCATCAGACTAAACCACGGCTGATATGAGGGGGGGGGTTAGCAAGTCGGAAGCGGCACGATTTTTGCCATGACACGGTACACGATCACAGACGAGGTTACACCCCCACAGAACAGGAGATAAGAGACTAGTAACCACAGAGAACTGAGTGTGGGATGACTTGTCATACCCTCAAGGAGACAGGTGATGAGCCACGGCGGCCTACAACACCAACCTACACACTAAGCTAGGAGGTTAAACCATCCCGGTCTGTTTACATGGAAGCAAACTTTCATATCATTCAAGGAGCTGTATGTGAAAACCCGATGACCTTTCAACTTTACACATACATCATCATCACATATACCGACGGTGATTGGCCTCTGCCACGAGTGGTAAACCTCTGCCACGAGTGTAAACGAGTGGTAAAAGGGCTTGTCAGAGAGACAGAGAGAGACAAAGAGAGAGAGAGAGAGAGAGACAGAGAGAGACAGAGAGAGACAGAGAGAGAGAGAGAGAGAGAGAGAGAGAGAGAGAGAGAGAGAGAGAGAGAGAGAGAGAGAGAGACAGAGAGAGAGAGAGACAGAGAGAGAGAGAGAGAGAGAGAGAGAGAGAGAGAGAGAGGGAGAGGGAGAGAGACAGAGACAGAGACAGAGAGAGACAGGGAGGGAGACAGGGAGGGAGACAGGGAGGGAGACAGGGAGACAGGGAGGGAGACAGGGAGACAGGGAGGGAGGGTGCCTGTCTAGGGTGGTGTCTACACTTGACGCTTACCTCCCACCTCTGCTATCAGAATACGAAGATCGCATTGAAAAGACGAGTCTAGACGCACAAAAGGACCGATTGTGTTCAGTTCTGACTGACCACAATCTGTAAATGGCCCATCCAATCTACCTCATCCCCATCCCCATTCTGTAATTATTTATTTATCTTGCTCCTTTGCACCCCAATATCTCTACTTGCACATTCATCTTCTGCACATCTACCATTCCAGTTTAACTGCTATATTGTATTTACTTCGCCACCATGGCCTATTTATTGCCTTACCTCTCTTATCTTACCTCATTTGCACACATCGTATATAGACTTATTTTTCTACTGTATTATTGACTGTATGTTTGTTTTACTCCATGTGTAACTCTGTGTCGTTGTTTGTGTCGCACTGCTTTGCTTTATCTTGGCCAGGTCGCAGTTGTAAATGTGAATTTGTTCTCAACTAGCCTACCTGGTTAAATAAAGGTGAAATAAAAAATTAAATAAATAACAATAATGGGATTCATTGCCCTTGACAGTTCTCTGTCGTGGAAGATGTTGGCTTTCGCCGACTGGTCGAGCACCCCGAGCCCCGGTACACACTACCAAGTAGGTGCTATTTTTCAGACGTTGCCCTACCAGAGTTACAGTATTGTTGAAACCTCCATGAGCTACTTGCTATGGACGTCACTGCTATTAGCTTCATGACTGACATTTGGACCAGCGATGTCAAATGGACAACGAAACAGCAAGTAAGTGAAAGAAATAGGTTTTGATTGTTTTACTGGAAATGGGAACATATGGAAATGCCAACAAAATAACATTTTGGACAGTGTGTGTGTGTGTTTCAACTATTTAATGGTACTAGAATGCTTAAAAGGCCGCTATCAGGTTTCTTGGCAAGGAATATATCAGATATCGGTATCTTCCAGAAATGTAATAATCGGGTCATCCCTAATTCAGACAGTCTCGTTAATAGGTCTATATGTTCTCTCGGATAATGCTAGCATAACGCCCTCCTCTAAATGACCAAATCAACTCTCAGAATCAAGACATTCTAGAAGAGAGTGTTTCGGTAAAGAAGGCCGTTTCGGGGGGGAACTGACACGGAGGGTAACGTCATGTTTCCCATTCCCTTGTCCAGTGAATTTGTGTTTGTTACGTTTACACCATTGGCATCGAAAACAGATGCCGGTTACATTGTGTTTCCATGTAACGATCCTGCGTCGACAAAAAAACTGTTAGGCTAGGTGATGACTTCGGAGCGTTGCCGTTAGGCTAGGTGATGACTTCGGAGCGTTTGCCGTTAGGCTAGGTGATGACTTCGGAGCGTTGCCGTTAGGCTAGGTGATGACTTCGGAGCGTTGCCGTTAGGCTAGGTGATGACTTCGGAGCGTTGCCGTTAGGCTAGGTGATGACTTCGGAGCGTTGCCGTTAGGCTAGGTGATGACTTCGGAGCGCTGCCGTTAGGCTAGGTGATGACTTCGGAGCGTTGCCGTTAGGCTAGGTGATGACTTCGGAGCGTTGCCGTTAGGCTAGGTGATGACTTCGGAGCGTTGCCGTTAGGCTAGGTGATGACTTCGGAGCGTTGCCGTTAGGCTAGTTGATGACTTCGGAGCGTTGCCGTTAGGCTAGGTGATGACTCCGGAGCGTTGCCGTTAGGCTAGGTGATGACTTCGGAGCGTTGCCGTTAGGCTAGGTGATGACTTCGGAGCATTGCCGTTAGGCTAGGTGATGACTTCGGAGCATTGCCGTTAGGCTAGGTGATGACTTCGGAGCATTGCCGTTAGGCTAGGTGATGACTTCACACCTAGAAAATCTGCAAAAAACCTACAGAGTCGAATAAAAAATATAGTTCTTGAAGTGTTTCCATTTTCCATTTAGGCAAATTCCGCATGAATAAATTGGCGCCAGCCGGTATGCCCTGCCACCCCAGGTAGCGAGCGAAAGCCGGCATGGATAGAAGGAAATTATGGACTAATATTTGCCATGATCTGATAACTCTCGTGCACTCCCGTAGATCTGATAACTCTCGTGCACTCCCGTAGATCTGATAACTCTCGTGCACTCCCGTAGATCTGATAACTCTCGTGCACTCCCGTAGAACTAATAATTATCGTGCACTCCCGTAGATCTGATAACTCTCGTGCACTCGCGTAGAACTAATCATTCTCGTGCACTCCCGTAATTCCAATAATTCTCGTGCACTCCCGTAGTTCCAATAATTCTCGTGCACTCCCGTAGAACTAATAATTCTCGTGCACTCCCGTAGAACTAATAATTCTCGTGCACTCCCGTAAACTAATAATTCTCGTGCACTCCCGTAAACTAATCATTCTCGTGCACTCCCGTAGAACTAATAATTCTCGTGCACTCCCGTAAATTAATCATTCTCGTGCACACTCCCGTAAAATAATCATTCTCCGTGCACTCCCGTAGTTCTGAAATAATTGTATGGTGAAACTTGTATCCAGCCAACCAGAAAATTAAGGCGATATTCTGGCATTCTGAAAGATTTATTTGGCGAGCAGGTTTGGCATTTACAATTACTGTGGAGCGGAGCGTTGCCGTTAGGCTAGGTGATGACATCACGTGTTAGGTGATGACATCACCCTCATTTACAAATAACAAAAATCAATTTAAACACTGAGAAAAAAAAATACAAATCCACCGTCGAACGAATTCAAAATGTTGTCCATCGTAGTAGAACATGTCTCCTATATCTGCCGTTTGCATTCCGCACGTCGTAATGAGTAAAAAAAAATTGTAACACTGCTTTTGATTGAAGAAACCTGGTTTCAATGGAATCCTGCCTACTGACATTCCTGACTTCGCAGAATGAACTGATTGGGGAGCACAGGAAAACTGCTTCATTTCACTGTGTTCAGGTTTGACACTAAGAGAGAATTTAAAAAAAGGGAGTGCAATGGATTTTGAGGTAACAAGCAGTGAGTTTAATTGATGGATACCTGTCTGAACCGTTGCTTATGCTATTAGTGTGTTGGTACAGAGATATTGACCTAATGAGTCTGCTAGCGGAGAACGGCTCAAGAGCAGGAAAGTGAGTATGATTGTTTTAGAATGGAGGAAGTATAAACAGAGAGTTGTGGGTCATAGGGGGTGAGGGGAGGCTGGAGAGGGGCAGGGGGGCTGGAGAGGGAAATAGCCAGGGGTAATTCATCCTAAAAAATAAATGTAAAAAGAGACAGATATTTCACTCCTGCAACGGCTAGGATATTGAGATTTGAGAAGGGATCAGAAGGCAGTGAGAAGTTTCAGCAAAAATAAAGACCACATTATAAAACACAGACGCTTCCTCTCTACAGAGAGAGGAGAGAGAAACAGAACCATCGCGCCTCTCATCTCTGAACTAATACACCCATCCTGCCGAAAGCCATGCTGAGAGAGAGAGAGAGAGAGAGAGAGAGAGAGAGAGAGAGAGAGAGAGAGAGAGAGAGAGAGAGAGAGAGAGGAGAGAGAGGGAGAGGGAGAGAGAGAGAGAGAGAGAGAGAGAGAGAGGAGAGAGAGGGAGAGGGAGAGAGAGAGAGAGAGAGAGAGGGAGAGAGAGAGAGGGAGAGAGAGAGAGAGGGAGAGAGGGGAGAGGGGGAGAGAGAGAGAAGAGAGACAGAGAGAGGGAGAGAGGGGGGAGAGGGGAGAGAGAGAGAGAGAGAGAGGGGGAGAGAGAGGAGAGAGAGAGACAGAGAGAGAGAGAGAGAGAGAGAGAGAGGAGAGAGAGAGAGAGAGAGAGAGAGAGAGAGAGAGAGAGAGAGTGGAGAGAGGAGAGAGGAGAGAGGAGAGAGGAGAGAGACAGAGAGAGAGTTATGGGGATTAGTCAACTCTAGATCAACAGAGCAAGCTGGGATCAAGTTGACCCTAAAGTGTAAATCTGGGTCCCCTGTAGTTCAGATAGTCTATTAATGCTCTATCCTCAATCATAACGCTCATCACCGAGAAGGATTAGAGCATAAAAAAAGTAAGCCGACCTCAGTTGAGAGAATAACAAGCTAAACTAACAAGGCTACACCGTGGAGGTAGTCAGTCACACAACAATCAACAGATGAAGTTTGTCATATTTACAGAAAACAGTATATATGAAGGAGGTGCTCTCATGAGAAACACAACAGACAAAAAGAAAGTCATCCCCCCCCCCCCCCCTGTCATCTCGCTCATGAAACATTATTCTGACTGTCCTCCTCTCCCAGATCCCCACATCTGGATTTAATCAGCGAGGACCCTGGGAGTTCAGCTATAGCTCTATTAATAACCCTGAGAGGATAAACTCAGGGTCGGCCAACAGTCCCCCTGGGCTGCATGGCCCTCTCTCTACCACACATCGGCAGGGTTAAGGCGTCCGCATGCTTCCCAGCCAAAACAGTTGGTTAGAATTCATGCATATACAATATACAGTATTATAATGACATTTTGTGAAGTTGTTCGTTTTGGTCTTCGGTGAGTTTTATTTGGGGAGGGGGGCTGTTCAGGAACACCTAACAATTTGTGGAGGAAAGTCGAAGTTCGGAGCTGAAGTCTATGCCCCTTCGCCGGTGATTGGTCAACAGTAGAGATTGTTCAAGTCTTTGTTGTCATTCAACCAGACTCATTTTCATGTACATTTTTCCCCATTGAAAAATACTGCACCAAACATCTTAGTTAGAATTTATTTTTTTAAATTGCGCGACTCAATACTATTGTCATCCAGTAGGACACCGCTACGGTAACGGGTCGATAGCGACAATAATTGATAACCTTGAAGACATTTAAAGTGACGCATCAGAAGCGTCTGTACCTTTTCAGACTGTAGAATTCTGCTCCTGTATAGAATATCCTGTATTGTTTCCCTGACAACCCTAAACGTTGCTGATTGATGTGTTGTGTTGCTTTTCTACTGTTTTAAAAAACAAATGGTAGGTGTTATTTCTATTGAATGTATTGGTAAGTCATTATATTTAATAAACTTCAAAAACACTTTTCTTAGGAGTGAGTGGTCTGCCCGCAGGCAGGCGGGTCGAGATCATTTGATTGACAGTTCTGGTTGCCTAGTGACGGACGCTTGTTCCTTTACAAACGAGCTAATGTCCGTTCAGTGGCGTCTCCAGAGGTTTCGTCGGGGTATTTAAAACGCCGTAGTGTACCTTTTCAGACAACAAACACGCCGTAGCCGAGGCGCTTTCAAGGCCTCCACAGGGGTATGATGACAGAGCACATCGGAACAAAACGTACGCATCAATAACAGATTTCTTACGTTAATTCTAATTATTTTGAGGAAGCGTATACTGGCTACAGTGTCTCAAGATGGACAAACAGTACTATTGCCACTTCTAATTTTTCAAGCGAAGTACACTAGCGGGACGCCAGCCGAAATGAAGCATGCAAACCACCCTTCTAAAAGGACTTATCACGTTGACAGCACGAACCCAATGACACTACTGATGCCTCTATATTGAATTGACATAATTCCCCCACACAAGAGGTGGACTGAGGCAAATCCATGTGCATAGTGATCCTGAAGGTAGTCAAACGGACTATTACATAAACCCATCCACTCAGCAAGACCCTGGAATATAAAGACAACAGTTGGAGAAGCTTGCTCTGAGTGTCAGAAAAACAACACAAACTTGAGCGTTCATCTGCACGTAGCAGCTAGTCGGTCAACAAACCCTGACATTCTCAGTGGTGAACACTTATGTTGAATGAATGAATGAATGAATTAACTAATTGTAAGTTGCTCTAGATAAGAGTGTCTGCTAAATTACTGAAATGTAAAAAAAAACAATTATATTAGGGACACAATGCCCTGCCAAAGTTTGCTAACTAGCCTTAAACTATCCCTGCATTTAAAGAGTCCACTACCTCAGCATTACTGGCCCAACGCTCTAACCACTAGGCTACCTGCCACCCCTCTAACCACTAGGCTACCTGCCACCCCTCTAACCACTAGGCTACCTGCCGCCCCTCTAACCACTAGGCTACCTGCCGCCCCTCTAACCACTAGGCTACCTGCCGCCCCTCTAACCACTAGGCTACCTGCCGCCCCTCTAACCACTAGGCTACCTGCCACCCCTCTAACCACTAGGCTACCTGCCACCCCTCTAACCACTAGGCTACCTGCCACCCCTCTAACCACTAGGCTACCTGCCTCTAAACCACTAGGCTACCTGACGCCCATCTAGCCACTAGGCTACCTGCCCCCCTCTAACCACTAGGCTACCTGCCGCCCCTCTAACCACTAGGCTACCTGCCGCCCCTCTAACCACTAGGCTACCTGCCGCCCCTCTAACCACTAGGCTACCTGCCGCCCCTCTAACCACTAGGCTACCTGCCGCCCCTCTAACCACTAGGCTACCTGCCACCCCTCTAACCACTAGGCTACCTGCCTCTAAACCACTAGGCTACCTGACGCCCATCTAACCACTAGGCTACCTGCCACCCCTCTAACCACTAGGCTACCTGCCTCTAAACCACTAGGCTACCTGACGCCCCTCTAACCACTAGGCTACCTGCCTCTAAACCACTAGGCTACCTGACGCCCATCTAACCACTAGGCTACCTGCCACCCCTCTAACCACTAGGCTACCTGACGCCCATCTAACCACTAGGCTACCTGCCACCCCTCTAACCACTAGGCTACCTGCCACCCCTCTAACCACTAGGCTACCTGCCACCCCTCTAACCACTAGGCTACCTGCTGGTTACTGGCCCAACGCTCTAACCACTAGGCTACCTGCTGGTTACTGGCCCAACGCTCTAACCACTAGGCTACCTGCTGGTTACTGGCCCAACACTCTAACCACTAGGCTACCTGCTGGTTACTGGCCCAACGCTCTAACCACTAGGATACCTGCTGGTTACTGGCCCAACGCTCTAACCACTAGGCTACCTGCTGGTTACTAGTCCAATGCTCTAACCACTAGACTACCTGCTGGTTACTGGCCCAACACTCTAACCACTAGGCTACCTGCTGGTTACTGACCCAACGCTCTAACCACTAGACTACCTGCTGGTTACTGGCCCAACGCTCTAACCACTAGGCTACCTGCTGGTTACTGACCCAACGCTCTAACCACTAGACTACCTGCTGGTTACTGGCCCAACGCTCTAACCACTAGACTACCTGCTGGTTACTGGCCCAACGCTCTAACCACTAGACTACCTGCTGGTTATTGGCCCAGCGCTATAACCACTAGGCTTCCTGCTGGTTACTGGCCCAGCGCTCTAACCACTAGGCTACCTGCTGGTTACTGGCCCAACGCTCTAACCACTAGGCTACCTGCTGGTTACTGGCCCAACGCTCTAACCACTAGGCTACCTGCTGGTTACTGGCCCAACGCTCTAACCACTAGGCTACCTGCTGGTTACTGGCCCAACGCTCTAACCACTAGGCTACCTGCTGGTTACTGACCCAACGCTCTAACCACTAGACTACCTGCTGGTTACTGGCCCAACGCTCTAACCACTAGACTACCTGCTGGTTACTGGCCCAACGCTCTAACCACTAGGCTACCTGCTGGTTACTGGCCCAACGCTCTAACCACTAGGCTACCTGCTGGTTACTGACCCAACGCTCTAACCACTAGACTACCTGCTGGTTACTGGCCCAACGCTCTAACCACTAGGCTACCTGCTGGTTACTGGCCCAACGCTCTAACCACTAGGCTACCTGCTGGTTACTGGCCCAACGCTCTAACCACTAGGCTACCTGCTGGTTACTGGCCCAACACTCTAACCACTAGGCTACCTGCTGGTTACTGACCCAACGCTCTAACCACTAGACTACCTGCTGGTTACTGGCCCAACACTCTAACCACTAGGCTACCTGCTGGTTACTGGCCCAACGCTCTAACCACTAGACTACCTGCTGGTTACTGGCCCAACGCTCTAACCACTAGGCTACCTGCTGGTTACTGGCCCAACACTCTAACCACTAGACTACCTGCTGGTTACTGGCCCAACGCTCTAACCACTAGGCTACCTGCCGCCCCTGGAGTTCATCAGTTCAACACTCTACACTAGCCTGTTATTACCTTAGTTCAACACTAGCCTGTTATTACATCAGTTCAACACTCTACACTAGCCTGTTATTACATCAGTTCAACACTCTACACTAGCCTGTTATTACATTAGCTCAACCCTCTACACTAGCCTGTTATTACATCAGTTCAACACTCTACACTAGCCTGTTATTACATTAGTTCAACACTAGCCTGTTATTACATCAGTTCAACACTCTACACTAGCCTGTTATTACATTAGTTCAACACGAGCCTGTTATTACATTAGTTAATTAGTTCAACACTCTACACTAGCCTGTTATTACATCAGTTCAACACTCTACACTAGCCTGTTATTACATTAGTTCAACACTAGCCTGTTATTACATTAGTTCAACACTAGCCTGTTATTACATTAGTTCAACACTAGCCTGTTATTACATTAGTTCAACACTAGCCTGTTATTACATTAGTTCAACACTAGCCTGTTATAACATTAGTTCATCAGTTCAACACTCTACACTAGCCTGTTATTACATCAGTTCAACACTCTACACTAGCCTGTTATTACATCAGTTCAACACTCTACACTAGCCTGTTATTACATCAGTTCAACACTCTACACTAGCCTGTTATTACATCAGTTCAACACTCTACACTAGCCTGTTATTACATTAGTTAATCAGTTCAACACTCTACACTAGCCTGTTATTACATCAGTTCAACACTCTACACTAGCCTGTTATTACATTAGTTCAACACTCTACACTAGCCTGTTATTACATCAGTTCAACACTCTACACTAGCCTGTTATTACATTAGTTCAACACTAGCCTGTTATTACATTAGCTCAACACTCTACACTAGCCTGTTATTACATCAGTTCAACACTCTACACTAGCCTATTATTACATTAGCTCAACACTCTACACTAGCCTGTTATTACATCAGTTCAACACTCTACACTAGCCTGTTATTACATCAGTTCAACACTCTACACTAGCCTGTTATTACATCAGTTCAACACTCTACACTAGCCTGTTATTACATTAGCTCAACACTCTACACTAGCCTGTTATTACATTAGCTCAACACTCTACACTAGCCTGTTATTACATTAGTTCAACACTCTACACTAGCCTGTTATTACATCAGTTCAACACTCTACACTAGCCTGTTATTACATCAGTTCAACACTCTACACTAGCCTGTTATTACATCAGTTCAACACTCTACACTAGCCTGTTATTACATCAGTTCAACACTCTACACTAGCCTGTTATTACATTAGTTAATTAGTTCAACACTCTACACTAGCCTGTTATTACATTAGTTCAACACTCTACACTAGCCTGTTATTACATCAGTTCAACACTCTACACTAGCCTGTTATTACATTAGTTCAACACTAGCCTGTTATTACATTAGCTCAACACTCTACACTAGCCTGTTATTACATCAGTTCAACACTCTACACTAGCCTATTATTACATTAGCTCAACACTCTACACTAGCCTGTTATTACATCAGTTCAACACTCTACACTAGCCTGTTATTACATCAGTTCAACACTCTACACTAGCCTGTTATTACATCAGTTCAACACTCTACACTAGCCTGTTATTACATCAGTTCAACACTCTACACTAGCCTGTTATTACATCAGTTCAACACTCTACACTAGCCTGTTATTACATTAGTTCAACACTCTACACTAGCCTGTTATTACATCAGTTCAACACTCTACACTAGCCTGTTATTACATTAGCTCAACACTCTACACTAGCCTGTTATTACATTAGCTCAACACTCTACACTAGCCTGTTATTACATCAGTTCAACACTCTACACTAGCCTGTTATTACATTAGCTCAACACTCTACACTAGCCTGTTATTACATTAGCTCAACACTCTACACTAGCCTGTTATTACATCAGTTCAACACTCTACACTAGCCTGTTATTACATCAGTTCAACACTCTACACTAGCCTGTTATTACATCAGTTCAACACTCTACACTAGCCTGTTGCTACAGTTGTTTAAAGTTCAAAGCCAAGATCACTGAGACTGGGCAGATGGCAAGGCCATCATCTGTTTTCCCTAAAAGTCAGGCTAGCGAGCCAGGTGGTTCACGGCTGGGTCAATGGGTCAAATGACCTCTGACCCCAGTTTAAGTATAACAGCTATTGAGTTCAAAGGTCAAAGCACTGTCTGGGGGGGATCAGTAAAGCAAACTCGGCATTGAACGACAACACAGATCACCCCGAGACAAGCAGAGAGCGAAGCCAGTAACAGGATACAGAGCTGACCTCGGCAGGCCTGTACTCTACTCTGCTACGTCTGCCGTGATAACAAGCTTCCTGCGTTCACCTATTGTGTGCCTACAGCGGTTTTAGGCATAAAACAGTTGATTTATAAAATAAACTGACTGCATGTTCACTTTGCATGGGCAGCGTTCCAGAGGGGGGTTAATCCATGCAAAGTGGGAAGTTAATAGTCAAATGGCGGTTAATATCGGCCACCGGAATCTTCTAGCACAGACAGGTGATTCACTTGGATGTTTTATCCTAACTGCCAATGGTAAGATACATATCAGTATGCAAGCTAAGCTGAGCTAAGCACATACACACACACACACACACACACACACACACACACACACACACACACACACACTCTTGAATAATCATAATTGGATTGGAGCAGGTTTTCTGCTGAACCCAGAGGTCAGTGTGCATGTTATCTTTAGATGCCTGACAGAGGCAGCCTGTGACCTTCTCAGGGTCGGCAGCCTGTAACCTTCTCAGGGTCGGCAGCCTGTGACCCCCAGCCTGTGACCCTCTCAGGGTCGGCAGCTTGACTCCTGCTCTGCTTTTGTACCCTTGTCAAAATGGGGTGGAGCCCAAGACCAACATTAGAAAGCTGAGGGAAGATGGGAGCCAATCACAGACGAAGGGGCTACCGACTTCAGAACAGTATATGCATACATTATAATGACATCTTGTGAGGATTCGGTCTTCGGCTACAGACAGTCCTTGCCGGACTGTTTTCGGATGTGAAACACGCGGAAGACGAGGGTCTGACTTCGATACCGAAACACCAGGTTTGGTAACACACTACCTCGATACCAAAAACAATACCACAAAAGATTAAGGGAGTATCATTATCCAAAGTCACAGAATGGCAGTTGGTCCAAACAGATCAACTCAGCTACTGCTCTGTTCAACCGTCGGCCATCTTTAGAGTTGAATATCATTAACATTTGAAGAAGGTGTGTGTACGTTGTTTGAAGACATCCATCTATGCATTAATTGAATCAAATTATACAAAATCAGTTTGCCTTTGTTTTTACTAATCGAACTACAAAACGGTAATCACTTATTTGAATGGTAAATCTATATTGATGAACTAGGTAAATTCAGATGTAGTCTATTCATAATACAGGTGAATGCATATTATTCAATAGGAGTTACTGAGCCTACTTTTAAGCTGATATCATGCGGCTACAGATGACAAACAATCCCTTCCATATAGTACTGATTTTATTGGCAACTACTAAGATAATATTTTATTGTACTGACTAACAACATTTTCATAGAAGAAGCATTTTATTTTCTAAAAGTGTGCACCGTATCTTTAAAAATGAATGACATTTGCAAAGGCAGAATGTGGCTGTGGAACCAGAAGGGAGGCAAAGAAAGACAACGAAGTTTTTTCGTTTTTTACGGTCTGCATATTATCACAAACAAAAGTATTAAAAGGTAGTGAATTCAGCTGTAAGCTAGCAAGGAACGTTATCTTCATCCATTGTAAAGTGTTTTAGCCTGTAGGAACATTGTTTTGCGAACAGTAAAGGAACAGGTTCAATATTTCCTCATGCCATGTTGCATTATTGAAGTGTGTTTTAACTTGTGTGCTGCCTGAGTGGAGACAGGGGAGCTAATGCAGCCCAGACAGGGAACGAGTAAATGGAGACGTCTTTTCACTCTGTAATGGGGCTGCGCTAATATACAGACGTTTAGGTATACCATGCTACACCACTTAAGACATCTAAATAATGACCTCCTTGAACCTATGAAACATTTAGAGCCCCTGTGGATTGGACACGGAGAAAACAGTCCCCTCTTTAAAAAAGCAAATCAATAAACCCTAACTGCTAAACAGACTGGCCCCTTCTTTACAACAGGGCTTAGTTCAGGGTCCTGGTGGGAAAAGACTGTTAGCCTTCACTGAACTGAACTATTCAGGGGTTGGGGATGGGAAGTGGGAGTATTATGGGGAGAGAGGAGAGAGGAGAGGGGAGAGAGAGGAGAGAGAGGAGAGGGGAGAGGGGAGAGAGAGGAGAGGGGAGAGAGAGAAGAGGGGAGAGAGAGGAGAGGGGAGAGAGGGGAGAGAGAGGAGAAAGAGGAGAGAGACGAGAGAGGGGAGAGAGAGGAGAGGGGAGAGAGAGAAGAGGGGAGAGGGGAGAGAGAGGAGAGGGGAGAGAGGGGAGAGAGAGGAGAAAGAGGAGAGAGACGAGAGAGGGGAGAGAGAGGAGAGGGGAGAGGGGAGAGAGAGGAGAGGGGAGAGAGGGGAGGGAGAGGAGAGAGAAGAGGGGAGAGGGAAGAGAGGAGAGAGATGGGAGAGAGGGGAGAGAAGAGGGGAGAGAGAGAGAGGAGAGGGGAGAGAGAGACAGAGAGAGAGAGAGGGGAGAGAGGGAGCCTGAGAGGAAGAGAGAATATCAGTGTGTGAGAGGAGAGAGAGTATATACATTAATTCAATCCCTTGGACTTTCAACCAAGCACCGATATCAGAATTCAATATAATAAATGCAATACGTGTAGTCAATAAGGCCAGGGAGACCCACGTTTCCTGGGCTCGTCTATAGCAGTGTTTTGCACAAGTACAGAGTAGCCAACCAAGCGCCTCCGGCTTCTAAATGTTTTGCCAAAGGAGCTCTAAAGCAAAACAATACTAGTAACTAACCCTTTCATAGAGGAACAATACTAGTAACTAACCCTTTCATAGAGGAACAATACTAGTAACTAACCCTTTCATAGAGGAACAATACTAGTAACTAACCCTTTCATAGAGGAACGATACTAGTAACTAACCCTTTCATAGAGGAACGATACTAGTAACTAACCCTTTCATAGAGGAACAATACTAGTAACTAACCCTTTCATAGAGGAACGATACTAGTAACTAACCCTTTCATAGAGGAACAATACTAGTAACTAACCCTTTCATAGAGGAACAATACTACTAACTAACCCTTTCATAGAGGAACAATACTACTAACTAACCCTTTATAGCAAAACAATACTAGTAACTAACCCTTTCATAGAGGAACAATACTACTAACTAACCCTTTATAGCAAAACAATACTAGTAACTAACCCTTTCATAGAGGAACAATACTACTAACTAACCCTTTATAGCAAAACAATACTAGTAACTAACCCTTTCATAGAGGAACAATACTACTAACTAACCCTTTATAGCAAAACAATACTAGTAACTAACCCTTTCATAGAGGAACAATACTACTAACTAACCCTTTATAGCAAAACAATACTAGTAACTAACCCTTTCATAGAGGAACAATACTACTAACTAACCCTTTATAGCAAAACAATACTAGTAACTAACCCTTTCATAGAGGAACAATACTACTAACTAACCCTTTATAGCAAAACAATACTAGTAACTAACCCTTTCATAGAGGAACAATACTACTAACTAACCCTTTATAGCAAAACAATACTACTAACTAACCCTTTTCACAAAACAATACTAGTAACTAACCCTTTCATAGAGGAACAATACTAGTAACTAACCCTTTCATAGCAGAAGGACACTGGTAACTAACCCCTCATAGCCGAAGGACACTGGTAACTAACCCCTCATAGCCGAAGGACACTGGTAACTAACCCCTCATAGCCGAAGGACACTGGTAACTAACCCCTCATAGCAGAAGGACACTGGTAACTAACCCCTCATAGCCGAAGGACACTGTTAACTAACCCCTCATAGCCGAAGGACACTGGTAACTAACCCCTCATAGCCGAAGGACACTGGTAACTAACCCCTCATAGCCGAAGGACACTGGTAACTAACCCCTCATAGCCGAAGGACACTGGTAACTAACCCCTCATAGCCGAAGGTGAGAGAGGCCTGATCTGTCCATCCCAGGACCCCTGTCTGCCCAGTGTGAGAGGCCTGATGTGTCCATCCCAGGACCCCTGTCTGCCCAGTGAGAGGCCTGATGTGTCCATCCCAGGACCCCTGTCTGCCCAGTGTGAGAGGCCTGATGTGTCCATCCCAGGACCCCTGTCTGCCCAGTGTGAGAGGCCTGATGTGTCCATCCCAGGACCCCTGTCTGCCCAGTGTGAGAGGCCTGATGTGTCCATCCCAGGACCCCTGTCTGCCCAGTGTGAGAGGCCTGATGTGTCCATCCCAGGACCCCTGTCTGCCCAGTGTGAGAGGCCTGATGTGTCCATCCCAGGACCCCTGTCTGCCCAGTGTGAGAGGCCTGATGTGTCCATCCCAAGACCCCTGTCTGCCCAGTGAGAGGCCTGATGTGTCCATCCCAGGACCCCTGTCTGCCCAGTGTGAGAGGTCTGATCTGTCCATCTGATGCCTGTTTGATTGAAGCATAGTACATAGGTCCCCCTCCCCCTCTGCTGGTTGCTTTTCTTAAAGCATAATTAATTCACTTCTACGTGCTATGATATCACATTTTTACTTTGTATATATATATTTTTTTTTTCAAGCATTCAGATGGGAGATTAGTGTTACAAATTGTACGAATCAATGAGGTCCTGTACACTACAGGGAGGCCAGGTGCCATTTCCACTACAGGGAGGCCAGGTGCCATTTCCACTACAGGGTGGCCAGGTGCCATTTCCACTACAGGGTGGCCAGGTGCCATTTCCACTACAGGGAGGCCAGGTGCCATTTCCACTACAGGGTGGCCAGGTGCCATTTCCACTACAGGGAGGCCAGGTGCCATTTCCACTACAGGGTGGCCAGGTGCCATTTCCACTACAGGGTGGCCAGGTGCCATTTCCACTACAGGGTGGCCAGGTGCCATTTCCACTACAGGGTGGCCAGGTGCCATTTCCACTACAGGGAGGCCAGGTGCCATTTCCACTACAGGGAGGCCAGGTGCCATTTCCACTACAGGGAGGCCAGGTGCCATTTCCACTACAGGGAGGCCAGGTGCCATTTCCACTACAGGGTGGCCAGGTGCCATTTCCACTACAGGATGGCCAGGTGCCATTTCCACTACAAGGTGGTCGGGTGCCATTTCCACTACAGGGTGGCCGGGTGACATTGCCACTACAGGGTGGCCGGGTGCCATTTCCACTACAGGGTGGCCGGGTGACATTTCCACTACAGGGTGGTCGGATGCCATTTCCACTACAGGGTGGCCGGGTGACATTGCCACTACAGGGTGGCCGGGTGACATTGCCACTACAGGGTGGCCGGGTGACATTTCCACTACAGGGTGGCCGGGTGACATTTCCACTACAGGGTGGTCGGGTGCCATTTCCACTACAGGGTGGCCGGGTGCCATTTCCACTACAGGGAGGCCAGCCAGGTGCCATTTCCACTACAGGGTGGCCGGGTGCCATTTCCACTACAGGGCGGCCAGGTGCCATTTCCATGGCTGACTGGCTGATGACACTATGTCTGGACCCAGTAACTGTAACTGGCGAGACATCGCCATGATGTCTCGCCATGATGTCTCGCCATGATGTCTCGCCATGATGTCTCGCCATTATGTCTCGCCATGATGTCTCGCCATGATGTCTCGCCATGATGTCTCGCCATGATGTCTCGCCATGATGTCTCGCCATGATGTCTCGCCATTATGTCTCACTTTTATTCCTGATGAGTGTTCATGTTGATCAATATTTCGGCTTTGCTGGCCTATTGTAAACGATCGAATAGAATGTCAGATCAATACATACAACCCTGGACATATTGTCATTTATAAATGCTAATGAAGAGGCATTATTACATTGTCCAGGTCCAGTTATGGTACGCTGTGTTTGTGTACACTCCTTTATGTCTAAGCTCGTAAGGAGTCTCAGGCATTACTAATTCTGATAAACTGTATCAGTGAAGTGTAATCTGTCTTTATGTCTTTATTTAACCTTTATTTAACTAGTCAAGTCAGTTAAGAACAAGTTCTTATTTACAATGAGGGCCTACCGGGGAACAGTGGGATAACTGCCTTGTTCAGGGGCAGAATGACAGATTTGTACCTTGTCAGCTCGAAGAATTCGATCTAGCAACCTTTCGGTTACTGGTGTAACACTCTAACCACTAGGCTACCTGCCTCTAACCACTAGGCTACCTGCCTCTAACCACTAGGCTACCTGCCTCTAACCACTAGGCTACCTGCCTCTAACCACTAGGCTACCTGCCTCTAACCACTAGGCTACCTGCCGCCCCTAAATATAATTCTGTAATTAGCTACAAAACAATAGAAACTCAGTGGTGTATCGCTGCTGTCTGTCTGATATCCAGTTCATGACCAGCTCTGTTGACCATGAGAGCATTTTGAGGAGAAAATGTGATGAGGCATACTATTTAGGCTTAGAATGACATGTGGCCCATTTTTTTTACCTTGTCATCAGTGACATGTGATCCATTGTTTACCTTGTTACCTGGCAATGACCATAAGGGTGTTTCAAAGAGCTGTCAGTCAAGGTGAACTCATGAATATAATCTCCCTGCCCACTCAGCCTGTACTTTCAGGCTTCCTGATAGAGATGAGAGAAAAAATGAGCACATTTCTTCAATTCTGAGCATTTTAATAGTGTAGGCTGGGATAACTGTGCAGGACCTTCCAACATTTAATTGAGAAGGGTTTTGGGAAAGCCTTTCATACCTACCAGAAGACTGTTTTCATTAGCATCATCGCTAACGGCTACGCAAAGTGGTAGTCACATGCACTGCACACACACCCAGACACGCTCTGCACACACACACACGCTCTGCACACACACACACGCGCGCACACACACAGACACACACAGACACACACACACAGACAGACACACACACGCTCTGCACACACACGCGCGCGCACACACACACACACACACACACGCACTGCACACACACACACACACAGACACACACACACACACACACACACTGCACACACACACACACTGCACACACACACACACACACACATACGCTCTGCACACACACAGACACACACACGCTCTGCACACACACAGACACACACACACACTCTGCACACACACACACACACGCTCTGCACACACACACACACAGACACACTGCACACACACGCAGGTTCTCGTTGCCTCTTCAGGAAGATGCAGGAAATACGAGTCCTTGATGCATTCTGTTATTTCTTATGATAAACTTGTTGATTCACTGCTGAGGTCAAAACATCCCATTTTAATGCCTGGATGCCTTGAGGGCCCTAACGACCATATTTGGACCAGAACGAGTCTCCACTACCTATTGTTCCTGCAGTGATGATTCACCAACTTCATCAAATGTTTTCAGAATAATCTCCAAAAAGCCTCGGTATATCTGTAGTTTATGCAAATTAAGGAACCAAATGACCGGCTGTGGTTCGGTGAGGTGCTACACTGACTAACGAGACGAGAGTGACTCCAACGTCACTGTCCGGCGAGGCCCTGACGTCCTAGGAAAGGAAACCTGGGACTCCAACGTCACTGTCTGGCGAGGCCCTGACGTCCTAGGAAAGGAAACCTGGGACTCCAACGTCACTGTCTAGCGAGGCCCTGACGTCCTAGGAAAGGAAACCTGGGAAATCCGTTGGTTTACTGCCCCGATGTGATACTATGGACATATAACCACATGGTAATGATTAACGAATAGCAAAGGGATATAAGAGAGACTTTATTCAGTCGGTTTGACACCTTTTTTTAATAAAACTAGTCAACACTTCCTGTTCGGTGGCCAATCAACACACAGTACATAGTCTACTGTACGCCAATCAACACACAGTACATCGTCTACTGTACGCCAATCAACACACAGTACATAGTCTACTATTCGCCACGTCTCCATGGTTGACTTTAGTAGGCCTATGAGGTACGCAAAACAAAATAAGAGGATTGACTCATTGTTACCACTTACATTACAAGGGATTACAAAAATTCACGAGCATCACTCTCTCTGCAACCAGAGATCTGTGTGTAATGACAAGATGCTCATGTCGCCACCCTAACAATGGGAGTCGTTGTCCCAAACGCAGGAAGGTAGGTGACAAGCTAAGGTCCCATTGAAACAGATTAGGTTTATTTTGAAACCTCTTGTTTCACCTCGTCATCTCTGATGCGTTTCCCTATCGGCGCTCGCTTTGTGACTAACAAGAGTCTATCGTATCAATAAAACACATTAGGTTTATTTTGGATATATTTTGGTGAAAGTGAAACCTCTTGTTTCACCTCGTCCTCTCTGCTGCGTTTCCCTATCGGCGCTCGCTTTGTGACTAACAAGAGTCTATCGTATCAATAAAACACATTAGGTTTATTTTGGACATATTTTGGTGAAAGTGAAACCTCGTTTCACCTCGTCCTCTCTGCTGCGTTTCCCTATCGGCGCTCGCTTTGTGACTAACAGGAGTCTATCGTATCAATAGCTTGCTAGAAGCAGCATATCATTCATTGTAGCAGGAGAGGGCTTGATGGACTAGCGAATCGAAACTTTTAGATGAAAAGTAGCCTAGTTAATATGAAGTGGAAATATAGCCAGCTGAAAATGTCTGTAACCCACTGATTAGCCGACAGCCGGCACTAATGAAAAACACTGTGTCCAGTTACTGGGTCCAGACGTAGTGTCATCAGTTACTGGGTCCAGACATAGTGTCGTCAGCCAGTCAGTTACTGGGTCCAGACATAGTGTCGTCAGAAACTGGGTCCAGACATAGTGTCATCAGCCAGTCTGCCAGTCAGTTACTGGGTCCAGACATAGTGTCGTCAGCCAGTCAGTCAGTCAGTTACTGGGTCCAGACATAGTGTCATCAGTTACTGGGTCCAGACATAGTGTCGTCAGTTACTGGGTCCAGACATAGTGTCGTCAGTTACTGGGTCCAGACATAGTGTCATCAGCCAGTCAGTTACCGGGTCCAGACATAGTGTCGTCAGCCAGTCAGTTACTGGGTCCAGACATAGTGTCGTCAGCCAGTCAGTCAGTCAGTTACTGGGTCCAGACATAGTGTCGTCAGCCAGTCAGTCAGTCAGTTACTGGGTCCAGACATAGTGTCGTCAGCTAGTCAGTCAGTCAGTTACTGGATCCAGACATAGTGTCATCAGTCAGTCAGTTACTGGGTCCAGACATAGTGTCATCAGCCAGTCAGTTACTGGGTCCAGACATAGTGTCATCAGCCAGTCAGTCAGTTACTGGGTCCAGACATAGTATCATCAGTCAGTCAATTACTGGGTCCAGACATAGTGTCGTCAGCCAGTCAGTCAGTTACTGGGTCCAGACATAGTGTCATCAGCCAGTCAGTTACTGGGTCCAGACATAGTGTCATCAGTCAGTCAGTTACTGGGTCCAGACATAGTGTCGTCAGCCAGTCAGTTACTGGGTCCAGACATAGTGTCGTCAGCCAGTCAGTTACTGGGTCCAGACATAGTGCCGTCAGCCAGCCAGTCAGTTACTGGGTCCAGACATAGTGTCATCAGCCAGTCAGTTACTGGGTCCAGACATAGTGTCATCAGCCAGTCAGTTACTGGGTCCAGACATAGTGTCATCAGCCAGTCAGTTACCGGGTCCAGACATAGTGTCGTCAGCCAGTCAGTTACTGGGTCCAGACATAGTGTCGTCAGCCAGTCAGTTACTGGGTCCAGACATAGTGTCATCAGCCAGTCAGTCAGTTACTGGGTCCAGACATAGTGTCATCAGCCAGCCAGTCAGTTACTGGGTCCAGACATAGTGTCGTCAGCCAGTCAGTCAGTTACTGGGTCCAGACATAGTATCAACAGTCAGTCAGTTACTGGGTCCAGACATAGTGTCGTCAGCCAGCCAGTCAGTTACTGGGTCCAGACATAGTGTCATCAGCCAGCCAGTTACTGGGTCCAGACATAGTGTCATCAGTCAGTCAGTTACTGGGTCCAGACATAGTGTCGTCAGCCAGTCAGTTACTTGGTCCAGACATAGTGTCGTCAGCCAGTCAGTTACTGGGTCCAGACATAGTGCCGTCAGCCAGCCAGTCAGTTACTGGGTCCAGACATAGTGTCATCAGCCAGTCAGTTACTGGGTCCAGACATAGTGTCATCAGCCAGTCAGTTACTGGGTCCAGACATAGTGTCATCAGCCAGTCAGATACTGGGTCCAGACATAGTGTCAGCCAGTCAGATACTGGGTCCAGACATAGTGTCAGCCAGTCAGTTACTAGGTCCAGACATAGTGTCATCAGCCAGTCAGTTACTGGGTCCAGACATAGTGTCAGCCAGTCAGTTACTGGGTCCAGACATAGTGTCAGCCAGTCAGTTACTAGGTCCAGACATAGTGTTGTCAGCCAGTCAGTTACTGGGTCCAGACATAGTGTCATCAGCCAGCCAATCAGTCAGTTACTGGGTCCAGACATAGTGTCATCAGCCAGTCAGTTACTGGGTCCAGACATAGTGTCATCAGTCAGTCAGTTACTGGGTCCAGACATAGTGTCGTCAGTTACTGGGTCCAGACATAGTGTCGTCAGCCAGTCAGTTACTGAGTCCAGACATAGTGTCATCAGTCAGCCAGTCAGTTACTGGGTCCAGACAAGGTGTTATCAGCCAGTCAGTCAGTTACTGAGTCCAGACATAGTGTCATCAGTCAGTTACTGGGTCCAGACATAGTGTCATCAGCCAGTCAGTTACTGGGTCCAGACATAGTGTCGTCAGCCAGTCAGTCAGTTACTGGGTCCAGACATAGTGTCATCAGCCAGCCAGTTACTGGGTCCAGACATAGTGTCATCAGCCAGTCAGTCAGTTACTGGGTCCAGACATAGTGTCATCAGCCAGTCAGTCAGTTACTGGGTCCAGACATAGTGTCATCAGCCAGTCAGTTACTGGGTCCAGACATAGTGTCATCAGCCAGCCAGTTACTGGGTCCAGGCATAGTGTCGTCAGTTACTGGGTCCATACATATTGTCATCAGCCAGCCAGTCAGTCAGTTACTGGGTCCAGACATAGTGTCATCAGCCAGTCAGTTACTGGGTCCAGGCATAGTGTCGTCAGTTACTGGGTCCATACATATTGTCATCAGCCAGCCAGTCAGTCAGTTACTGGGTCCAGACATAGTGTCATCAGCCAGTCAGTTACTGGGTCCAGACATAGTGTCGTCATCAGCCAGTCAGTTACTGGGTCCAGACATAGTGTCATCAGCCAGTCAGTCAATTACTGGGTCCAGACATAGTGTCATCAGCCAGTCAGTCAGTTACTGGGTCCAGACATAGTGTCATCAGTCAGTCAGTTACTGGGTCCAGACATAGTGTCGTCATCAGCCAGTCAGTTACTGGGTCCAGACATAGTGTCATCAGCCAGTCAGTCAATTACTGGGTCCAGACATAGTGTCATCAGCCAGTCAGTCAGTTACTGGGTCCAGACATAGTGTCATCAGTCAGTCAGTTACTGGGTCCAGACATAGTGTCATCAGTCAGTCAGTTACTGGGTCCAGACATAGTGTCATCAGTCAGTCAGTTACTGGGTCCAGACATAGTGTCATCAGCCAGTCAGTTACTGGGTCCAGACCTCGTGTCATCAGTCAGTCAGTTACTGGGTCCAGACATAGTGTCGTCAGTTACTGGGTCCAGACATAGTGTCGTCAGTTACTGGGTCCAGACATAGTGTCATCAGCCAGTCAGTTACTGGGTCCAGACATTGTGTCATCAGCCAGCCAGTCAGTTACTGGGTCCAGACATAGTGTCGTCAGCCAGTCAGTTACTGGGTCCAGACATAGTGTCGTCAGCCAGTCAGTTACTGGGTCCAGACATAGTGTTATCAGCCAGTCAGTCAGTTACTGGGTCCAGACATAGTGTCATCAGCCAGTCAGTTACTGGGTCCAGACATAGTGTCGTCAGCCAGTCAGTTACTGGGTCCAGACATAGTGTTATCAGCCAGTCAGTCAGTTACTGGGTCCAGACATAGTGTCATCAGCCAGTCAGTCAGTTACTGGGTCCAGACATAGTGTCATCAGTCAGTCAGTTACTGGGTCCAGACATAGTGTTATCAGCCAGTCAGTCAGTTACTGGGTCCAGACATAGTGTCATCAGCCAGCCAGTTACTGGGTCCAGACATAGTGTCGTCAGTTACTGGGTCCATACATAGTGTCATCAGCCAGCCAGTCAGTCAGTTACTGGGTCCAGACATAGTGTCATCAGTCAGTTACTGGGTCCAGACATAGTGTCATCAGTCAGTCAGTTACTGGGTCCAGACATAGTGTCATCAGCCAGTCAGTTACTGGGTCCAGACCTCGTGTCATCAGTCAGTCAGTTACTGGGTCCAGACATAGTGTCGTCAGTTACTGGGTCCAGACATAGTGTCGTCAGTTACTGGGTCCATACATAGTGTCATCAGCCAGCCAGTCAGTCAGTTACTGGGTCCAGACATAGTGTCATCAGTCAGTTACTGGGTCCAGACATTGTGTCATCAGCCAGCCAGTCAGTTACTGGGTCCAGACATAGTGTCGTCAGCCAGTCAGTTACTGGGTCCAGACATAGTGTCGTCAGCCAGTCAGTTACTGGGTCCAGACATAGTGTTATCAGCCAGTCAGTCAGTTACTGGGTCCAGACATAGTGTCATCAGCCAGTCAGTCAGTTACTGGGTCCAGACATAGTGTCATCAGCCAGTCAGTTACTGGGTCCAGACATAGTGTTATCAGCCAGTCAGTCAGTTACTGGGTCCAGACATAGTGTCATCAGCCAGTCAGTCAGTTACTGGGTCCAGACATAGTGTCATCAGCCAGTCAGTTACTGGGTCCAGACATAGTGTCATCAGCCAGTCAATCAGTTACTGGGTCCAGACATAGTGTCATCAGCCAGTCAGTCAGTTACTGGGTCCAGACATAGTGTCATCAGTCAGTCAGTTACTGGGTCCAGACATAGTGTCATCAGCCAGTCAGTTACTGGGTCCAGACATAGTGTCATCAGCCAGTCAGTTACTGGGTCCAGACATAGTGTCATCAGCCAGTCAGTTACTGGGTCCAGACATAGTGTCATCAGCCAGTCAGTTACTGGGTCCAGACAGTGTCATCAGCCAGTCAGTTACTGGGTCCAGACATAGTGTCATCAGCCAGCCAGTCAGTTACTGGGTCCATCCTACAGAAAATCTTTTGTCTATTGAGATTGCAAGGTTTTGTGCTCGATATCAGCAACAGGTGTGGCTGAAATAGCTGAATTCACATACTTTTGACCACGTAGTGTATGAATTAGGCACATTTTATGAGTTGGACACTTTTAAGAAGGTAGAAGGAAATCAATGCATGTTGTTCTATTTGAGGCATCTCCACTCTGACTGACTCTGAGGCATCGCCACTCTGACTGACTCTGAGGCATCTGTCTGACTCTGAGCCACTCTGTCTGACTCTGAGGCATCTCCACTCTGTCTGACTCTGAGGCATCTGTCTGACTCTGAGGCATCTCCACTCTGTCTGACTCTGAGGCATCTCCACTCTGTCTGACTCTGAGGCATCTCCACTCTGACTCGGAGGCATCTCCACTCTGACTGACTCGGAGGCATCTCCACTCTGACTCCGAGGCATCTCCACTCTGTCTGACTCTGAGGCATCTCCACTCTGACTCGGAGGCATCTCAGGAAGAAAAGCCTCGTAAAGAAACTCAACTGTAGCTGTACCTGACTGTTAATATGGGCGTTAAAACCTTCTCTGTCCGTATTCATCGCCACCCTCTATTTTCTCGCTAAAAGAAATGCAGGCGTTGTAACACTGTCATTTAGAGTCTAAACCTGGGAAAGAAAGAAACTAACAGCTCAAAGCTCTCTCTAACCCTAACCTGGGGAGTCAGAGAGACTAACAGCTCTCTCTAACCCTAACCTGGGGAGCCAGAGAGACTAACAGCTCTCTCTAACCCTAACTTGGGGAGCCAGAGAGACTAACAGCTCTCTCTAACCCTAACCTGGGGAGCCAGAGAGACTAACAGCTCTCTAACCCTAACCTGGGGAGTCAGAGAGACTAACAGCTCAAAGCTCTCTCTAACCCTAACCTGGGGAGCCAGAGAGACTAACAGCTCTCTCTAACCCTAACCTGGGGAGCCAGAGAGACTAACAGCTCTCTCTAACCCTAACCTGGGGAGCCAGAGAGACTAACAGCTCTCTCTAACCCTAACCTGGGGAGACAGAGAGACTAACAGCTCAAAGCTCTCTCTAACCCTAACCTGGGGAGCCAGAGAGACTAACAGCTCTCTCTAACCCTAACCTGGGGAGCCAGAGAGACTAACAGCTCAAAGCTCTCTCTAACCCTAACCCGGGGAGCCAGAGAGACTAACAGCTCAAAGCTCTCTCTAACCCTAACCTGGGGAGCCAGAGAGACTAACAGCTCTCTCTAACCCTAACCTGGGGAGCCAGAGAGACTAACAGCTCTCTCTAACCCTAACCTGGGGAGCCAGAGAGACTAACAGCTCAAAGCTCTCTCTAACCCTAACCTGGGGAGTCAGAGAGACTAACAGCTCTCTCTAACCCTAACCTGGGGAGCCAGAGAGACTAACAGCTCTCTCTAACCCTAACCTGGGGAGCCAGAGAGACTAACAGCTCAAAGCTCTCTCTAACCCTAACCTGGGGAGCCAGAGAGACTAACAGCTCTCTCTAACCCTAACCTGGGGAGCCAGAGAGACTAACAGCTCTCTCTAACAATAACCTGGGGAGCCAGAGAGACTAACAGCTCAAAGCTCTCTCTAACCCTAACCTGGGGAGCCAGAGAGACTAACAGCTCTCTCTAACCCTAACCTGGGGAGACAGAGAGACTAACAGCTCAAAGCTCTCTCTAACCCTAACCTGGGGAGCCAGAGAGACTAACAGCTCTCTCTAACCCTAACCTGGGGAGCCAGAGAGACTAACAGCTCAAAGCTCTCTCTAACCCTAACCCGGGGAGCCAGAGAGACTAACAGCTCTCTCTAACCCTAACCTGGGGAGCCAGAGAGACTAACAGCTCAAAGCTCTCTCTAACCCTAACCTGGGGAGCCAGAGAGACTAACAGCTCTCTCTAACCCTAACCTGGGGAGCCAGAGAGACTAACAGCTCTCTCTAACCCTAACCTGGGGAGCCAGAGAGACTAACAGCTCTCTCTAACCCTAACCTGGGGAGCCAGAGAGACTAACAGCTCTCTCTAACAATAACCTGGGGAGCCAGAGAGACTAACAGCTCAAAGCTCTCTCTAACCCTAACCTGGGGAGCCAGAGAGACTAACAGCTCTCTCTAACCCTAACCTGGGGAGTCAGAGAGACAAACAGCTCAAAGCTCTCTCTAACCCTAACCTGGGGAGCCAGAGAGACAAACAGCTCAAAGCTCTCTCTAACCCTAACCTGGGGAGCCAGAGAGACTGACTAACAGCTCAAAGCTCTCTTTGTCCAGTAGCTGTTTCTCATTGAGGGAATAAAAGAGTCACAGATCAAATGGGGGTTTAATGGCTATGAACAGGCAGGCTGCTATTTAAGCCCTGGACAAACGCATCAACTATTGATGTCTGTTCGGTTGTGCTGCTGTTACAGAATTTATGACAAAACACACACCTAATGTAATGCCGCAGCATACAGGAGAGTCTGTAAGTTGGAAAATGTTGTATTTAAAAACGAAACAGCTTTTCCCTGCAATCTAGAGGCATAATCATTATGCAATGTCAAAATAGGTCTATTTTTATGACATTTTAAAGGGCACTTCTTCAGCCGTCTATTCTCCTGACGGGTGGATCTATTTTTCTTCTTAAAGAAATACAATATGATTCTCTGAATCTCTGCTAAAAACCTGGGTAAAAGATTTAAAGGAAAACGAGTCTTGTTCAGTACATTTAGTTATTGCTCGTTTTTGTAGTCTACCAACCTAAAGTCTGCCACTTAAGATAAAGATATTTAGAAAAGATGGCTGCTATAACTTGATGAATAGCCTATAAGGCTTCTTGGTAGCTCGTGGGAGTTGGGAACCTAACTAGGCTAGCTAAAGCCAACTTCAGAAAAGGCATCTAATTGTAATAAGATTATTAAACAGGACAAATCTGAGGGGGTCAGGTGCCCATGTGCCCCCTATGGGCATGACGCCTCTGGCAGAATCCACTACTATAAGCACAAGCTTCTGGTCAGAGAGGGAGGGAGGCAGCTACAAAGTTTGCAAGCCTGAGTACAGACAGACAGATGGACTGTTCTGAGAACACACAGCTCTGGCTGGTTCTAACCTCCAGACAGACAGACGGACTGTTCTGAGAACACACAGCTCTGGCTGGTTCTAACCTCCAGACAGACAGACAGGCCGTGTTGATCAGAGATTCTTCTTGGAAGGCAGCACAGTGGGAGAAGGCAGCACAGTGGGAGCAGGCAGCACAATGGGAGCAGGCAGCACAGTGGGAGAAGGCAGCACAGTGGGAGCAGGCAGCACAGTGGGAGCAGGGCAGCACAGTGGGAGCAGGCAGCACAGTGGGAGAAGGCAGCACAGTGGGAGAAGGCGGCACAGTGGGAGAAGGCGGCACAGTGGGAGCAGGCGGCACAGTGGGAGAAGGCAGCACAGTGGGAGCAGGCAGCACAGTGGGAGCAGGCAGCACAGTGGGAGCAGGCAGCACAGTGGGAGCAGGCAGCACAGTGGGAGCAGGCAGCACAGTGGGAGCAGGCAGCGCAGTGGGAGCAGGCAGCACAGTGGGAGAAGGCAGCACAGTGGGAGAAGGCAGCACAGTGGGAGCAGGCAGCACAGTGGGAGCAGGCAGCATAATGGGAGCAGGCAGCACAGTGGGAGAAGGCAGCACAGTGGGAGAAAGCAGCACAGTGGGAGCAGGCAGCACAGTGGGAGCAGGCAGCACAGTGGGAGCAGGCAGCACAGTGGGAGCAGGCAGCACAGTGGGAGCAGGCAGCACAGTGGGAGAAGGCAGCACAGTGGGAGGGCCAGTAAATAAGATGTCATCAATAATAGCCAGTGAATGTTCTGAGAGAACACAGCTCCATCTGGTCCTAACCTCCAGACAGGCTGGTTCATATCATCCAGATAAGTCTACTGGTCTCTGCTCCGCACCCAGATTCACTGTCCTGACTAACAGCTTCTGATGGGCCTTTGCCATAATTACCCAGGGCCTTATCACAAACTTATGGGATGCATATTTCATGTCCTGGCTGTGCAGTGTATGAAGAAAAAAACAGATCCTAGACAAAATGTAGACACTCCACTTCAAAGAGGAAGGGGGGGGGGAGAGGAGGAAGGGAAGAGGAGGGAGGGGAGGGGAGAGGAGGGAGGGGAAGGGAGAGGAGGGAGGGGGGGGAAGAGGAGGGAGGGGGGGAAAGAGGAGGGAGGGGGGGAAAGAGGGAGGGAGGGGGGGGAAAGAGGAGGGAGGGGGGGAAAGAGGAGGGAGGGGGGGGAAAGAGGAGGGAGGGGGGGAAAGAGGAGGGAGGGGGGGGAAAGAGGAGGGAGGGGGGGAAAGAGGAGGGAGGGGGGGAAAGAGGAGGGAGGGGGGGGAAAGAGGAGGGAGGGGGGGGAAAGAGGAGGGAGGGGGGGAAAGAGGAGGGGGGGGGGGAGAGGAGGGAGGGGGGGAAAGAGGAGGGGGGGGGGGGGAGAGGAGGGAGGGGGGGGGGAAGAGGGGGGGGTGCACATTACTGAAATCATTTCATCTGTAGATGAATCACAGGCAACATCAGAAAGGATCAAATACATTTTGATAAATGAAGATGAGCCATGATTATAAGGTATGAGTGAAGCATAGTCCGCATATGACCAAGCACATTTAGACTACAACCCTTATTGAACGTGATAAGTATATGTCTCACCATTTTTTCCCTCTACTATAAAATCGGCGTTTTTTTCCCCACCTCCTAAAATGGTACATTTCCACCTACAGCCAAATTGAGAACCTACCGGACTAAAAATAATGAAATGTTTTGCCACAAATATAACGTTGATTGCTAGTAAGCAGGCCAAAATGTGGCACTTGTCTGGCATACAAATACAATTTCCTACACTAATGTTTTCGTGTTGGTTAAAAGTGTAACCAAAAAGATGAGAAGAGCGCTTAAAGGGGTTAGACAGCTGCTGTGCTGTTGCCACTCATGCTACCACTTCTGGGATTCGACAACAACACAGGCTATCTTTAGCTGTTAACTAACTCGTTGTTTTGATATCAAATCAAATCGTTCATATACACATGGTTAGCAGATGTTATTGCGAGTGTAGTGAAATGCTTGTGCGTCTAGTTCCCGACAGTACAGTAATATCTAACATGTAATATCTAACAATTCCACAACAACGAACTAATTAACACAACTCTAAAAGGGATGGCATAAGAATATATAAATATATAAATATATGGATGAGCAATGACCGAGCGGCATATGCAAGATGCAATAGATGGTATAAAATACAGAATATACATATGAGATGAGTAATGCAAGATATGTAAACATTATTAAAGTGACTAGTGATCCATTTATTAAAGTGGCCAGTGATTTAAAGTCTGTATGTAGGCAGCAGTCTCTCTGTGTGTTAGTAGTGATGGCTGTTTTAACACGTTCATCACAAAAAATGCACCGAATGTGTTCAAATCCATTGGGCTAGAAAGTTACTGTCAAACTCAAACGTGTCTGATCTGACAGCCGGGGAGGTCATCACTGATCACAGCGTTATCGCATCATAGACGCACTTCATGGGGTTTTATTTCTCTCTCTAAAGACCAACAAACGCAAGCTACAGACCAAGCTAACAAGCAGTTAGCTGGCTGGCTACTTCATGCAACAACAACAACAACACAAACAAAAGTTGACATGGAGACATGTGTGTATTTCTGGGGGATATTATGGTCTGTTCCGGAACTCAGCATTGTGGTTTTATGCGGTAACGACGTGACCCCCACGCCGTCACCAGGGCGCCAGCCGATCGATGAGAATTGAACAAAGAGGATCAATTTCCGATCAGCGAGAAAACCACTTTGATCAATACGAGAAGAGGTCTGTCTCACTACGAGCGGATCGAAATACCGACAGAAAAGCCATTTCGAAACTAAAACATATCCAATGCAGCGATCTTAGCAAAATAAATATTGAAATAGTACAAAGCAACTCAAATTAAGGAGAAAAAAAAAACTGACCTGCAGTTGTTGTAAATCAAAGCGCTTCCAATATTGAAACATTGATCCCGCATTGGCCGCCATCTTGAGGCATATTGAGACGGAATGAGAAGCTGACAGAGAGAGCGAGGGTTGGAGTTCAGGGGATACCGAGAAAACACGGAGCGGAATTCTCAAACAGTCCCTTCGCTTATTAAAGAGTGGTGAGGAATGGACTTTATTGAACGGGAACCTACTGTTTTGAATACTGCCAAAGAGTAGAGTGGGTGCTGACAATGTTCTAGATGGTAAAATATGGACTAGAGTTCTATATGGGTATATGTATACATATATATATATATATATATATTGTTTGGTTTTCACTCAGAAAACACACGCTTGCATGTCTTACTTACATACATCATTGTTTTTTATATATTTTAATGACAACTTTTAACCATTTATCCAAAGATTTTTTACGTTTGTCATAACTTTTCTTTAGGCTGTGCTTATCATTACAATTAGTAATAGCAGTGCACACATGCAGTGCACACCAAATTAGGACCCATTGACAGTCGTAATCATTCACACTTGAAGCATTGCATTGTTAACTTAAAAGTCCACTCCCCCCCCTCTCTATGTTTTGTATTATATTGTACAACAGCTGATGAAACCAACACTGTAAAAGTGTGAGAGAAAAAAAATGGATCAGTCTTATTTCCTGATAGTTGCTGCTTGAACACACGTAGATTGTGTGGACCTTCTATTCAGCAGCTTTTGCATGGGTGGAGTTGGTGACATCACCAGGCGGTAAATTAGTTAATAGACCAATAACAAAGGGAAATAAACCTCTCTGCCAATAACAGCTAGTTTTCAGTTTCCCACACGGACCAATCCCAGACAGTCCTAACAAAATTATTGCAGTGAGAAATATGTTGCTTTCAATACAACTGCAAACTCTGAAAGAAAAAAAAAACTAGGTCAAATCATGATGCCAGTGATCCTCTAGTCGGAAAGTCTGAAATATAGAAAGATTCCAGAGTTTTCGATTTGGAATGACGATTTAGCTAAAAAATAGCAACAACAAAAACGAGTTTTGTTTCTTTTTGACCATTTTAATGTACAACTATTACAGTAAGGTACTTAATTGTTTTTTATTTATTTTTTTATTTCACCTTTATTTAACCAGGTAGGCTAGTTGAGAACACCTTTATTTAACCAGGTAGACTAGTTGAGAACACCTTTATTTAACCAGGTAGGCTAGTTGAGAACACCTTTATTTAACCAGGTAGGCTAGTTGAGAACACCTTTATTTAACCAGGTAGGCTAGTTGAGAACACCTTTATTTAACCAGGTAGGCTAGTTGAGAACACCTTTATTTAACCAGGTAGGCTAGTTGAGAACACCTTTATTTAACCAGGTAGGCTAGTTGAGAACACCTTTATTTAACCAGGTAGACTAGTTGAGAACACCTTTATTTAACCAGGTAGGCTAGTTGAGAACACCTTTATTTAACCAGGTAGGCTAGTTGAGAACACCTTTATTTAACCAGGTAGGCTAGTTGAGAACACCTTTATTTAACCAGGTAGGCCAGTTGAGAACAAGTTCTCATTTACAACTGCGACCTGGCCAAGATAAAGCATAGCAGTGTGAACAGACAACACAGAGTTACACATGGAGTAAACAATTAACAAGTCAATAACACAGTAGAAAAAAAAGGGGAGTCTATATACATTGTGTGCAAAAGGCATGAGGAGGTAGGCGAATAATTACAATTTAGCAGATTAACACTGGAGTGATGAATGATCAGATGGTCATGTACAGGTAGAGATATTGGTGTGCAAAAGAGCAGAAAAGTAAATAAATAAAAACAGTATGGGGATGAGGTAGGTAAATTGGGTGGGCTATTTCCCGATGGACTATGTACAGCTGCAGCGATTGGTTAGCTGCTCAGATAGCAGATGTTTAAAGTTGTTACCCAGAAATGATTTGATATTGAGATAAAAACAGCTGTATTGGGCCTTTAAAGTGTTGCATTGTTTTGAATTGATTTGACTTTTTATCAACCAGAGCCCTGATTGCATTTTCCAATTGAGTTATTTGTGTTTAATCCACCCGACTGACTGCCCTTTAGGCTAATGACACTTTTAATGGCCTCTTTGTGTGCCTAGCTTTTAGGCTGTCAAATTACATTTCATAGCTTTTTTTTGCATTCTAATCATAGACATTTTATTATTTCACAGCCAAGATATAGTGCCCCTTCAATTACATTTGGACCTGTTTAAAAAAAAAAAATGTAATAATTACTTCACTTCATCATTGATTACACGGTTAAAGCTATTTTGAACCGTTTGTGTTATATTCTAAGTGAGGGCTGATACGTAGTTTCACACCTGACTTAAGGCCATAATTTAGGGAGAAGAGCTCTTCCTTCATGCGCTGTTGTTCTGTCTGTCGACTCAGACTTGTCCTAGGTAGGGTATGATGCTCCCCAATACAACCAGAAAGACCGGTTTGAGAGAACACCTACAGGCTTATGAATTTCTGTTGTTATTCTTGACTTCCCACAACAGAGTCACAGGAATGGGGAACTCGTTTTTGTGTGTAGTGAGGTCAGATCATACGAAGAATGTTGTCTTTTTTGTTTTAGCTTTTGGATGTGCGTGATCTGCTGATGCGTCATTTAGAATTGTACTTTTAGCAAGCAGTTTATGTACATCTGATCTGAATTCCAAGGCTGAAAGGGGCCATCAGACATATCTCCTTTCCAGAGTGTTCTGTTGAAACAAACAGATATTCTGGCTCTCACCCACAGCCTCTCGCCACTGTCTCACTTTCTCTCCTCATTAACTAAGCCTGTGAGGGCGGATGCTCTTGGCGGGCCCGGCCATGGTTGTGGGGGAGAGGCAGACATGGATGTGTGGCCCTGGGTGGGTCTGAGGTTGAGATCCCCACGACATTGGCATTTGAGTAATTTAGCAGACACTCTTATCCAGAGCGACTTACAGGAGCAATTCTGATTAAGTGCCTAGTCGGCGCAGGGATTCGAACCAGCAACCTCTAGGGAAGGCTGGCCAAGATCATCATCACCCGGCGGGCGGAGTGAATCGCCGGAAACAGCACTTTCACATGACCTTTGACCCCAGGGGTCACCTCTGATGTCAAGATCAAGGTCAGGGGTCAGCGAGGGCCTCAGTGACCAGTGCACTCTCAGAGCCCCCCTCTGCATTATCTCTCTCTCGCTCTCTCTGGGGCCTCCCTGGAATGAATTGAGACATCCCATCTCCTGGGAGAGTAGAGGGAGAGAAAAAAAGAGAACAGAATAGAAAGAGAAAAATCGATAAAGATGAGTTAAAGAGCCTGGGGCCCAGCTTGAGGAGTGTGTGTTATCACAGGGAGAAAAATGCCTAAACACACACACACACACGAACTGACAGACAGACACATTGACATGACATGTCCTCTTATCTTCATCTGTAGGACAGGCAGACGAGCAAAAATAAACAAGGGCACAGCAGAGTCACTGGTCTCAGTCTCCTGTAATACACTGCATCTCTACCTGTAGTGTCTAGTTGGTTAGTCTTCTCTGTAATGAGAAACAACACAGCAGAGTCACTGGCCTCAGTCTCCTGTAATACACTGCATCTCTACCTGTAGTGTCTAGTTGGTTAGTCTTCTCTGTAATGAGAAACAACACAGCAGAGTCACTGGCCTCAGTCTCCTGTAATACACTGCATATCTACCTGTAGTGTCTAGTTGGTTAGTCTTCTCTGTAATGAGAAACAACACAGCAGAGTCACTGGCCTCAGTCTCCTGTAATACACTGCATCTCTACCTGTAGTGTCTAGTTGGTTAGTCTTCTCTGTAATGAGAAACAACACAGCAGAGTCACTGGCCTCAGTCTCCTGTAATACACTGCATCTCTACCTGTAGTGTCTAGTTGGTTAGTCTTCTGTCAATACTTTGATGGATTATTGACTGTACCAGCACTAACCAATCAGATCCATGTTTGCAGGAAACCTGTTTATCTTCACTCCAACATGGTGTTCAGTCAGTGATCTAAATCGTTTCATGCAAAACTCTTCCTTTTATGTATAAACAAAAAGAATTGTCTGGAAATAGAACTGTTCACATGAAAGAAGAGTTAAATAATGCAGAGAGAGGGAGTACAAGGCTCGTTCTGGGACATGGGAAGTACCACTGACTGGGCTGCTAGCTGTCTCTCTCAGAGGGGGGGAACGTAGGGACTAGATGTCGGGAATAGATTGGGTAGTCCACTGGAGACATTCTGCATCTGGCTTCCTCCTCTCATTGTGTGTGTGTGTGTGTCTTCTCACACAACGGGACAGAACAGTGAGACTGTCTGTACAGCCTGTACACCCCGACAGGTCTATAGAGAGAGTTAGTCTCGCTGGTAGCTTGTTTTTCTAGCACAGACCTCTACGAGAACACAAAAGCTCACATCTCAAATCTCACACCGTTTTCAATCTCTCTCTCTTTTAATTTATTCATTCATTTGAATAAAACATGGCTTCTCTGTAAGCCAGACAATTTTAAGAAGACTGAAGTGCATTATGAGTGGTCCTGTGCCTTATAAAACAAGGACCCGGATAAAAGGACTTAAGACATTTGTTTGGTTTTAATTACACGTTATTCACCTTGATGTGTGTTATATGTGTTCTGTTTGAGTGTATATTCTCCTGTTCACAAATACCTCTGAAATACCAAAAGCAATCGATGAGGCCGAGAAATAAACGACAGCAATACTGGGCGAATAGAGCCCCCTGGTGGACTGTAATGGAAAATCAGCATCTCAAGAGGAAAGTGGCCTGCCTACTCTTGCCATGACATGCAAACTTTCTCCCCACGCTGCAAACTGCTGTATCAGTCCGCTAATACTGGAGTAGTAAAGGCTTACTGCACTACTTTTGTGAGAGAAAAACAATGTTTTCCGTGCTGCAGAGGGCTATATCAGAGGGCTATATCAGAGGGCTATATCAGAGGGCTATATCAGAGGGCTATATCAGAGGGCTATATCAGAGGGCTATATCAGAGGGCTATATCAGAGGGCTATATCAGAGGGCTATATCAGAGGGCTATATCGATCAGCTAATACAGGTAAAGCCGGGCTGCTCATTAGGCAGCCGCCTATGGCGCAGATTGAAGAGGGTGGCATTTTCTGAGCTAAACTGACCAAGACAGCACATGAAACCTCACAATTCTTCCCTTAAAACAATGACAATTTCTCTCAACCAGTGTGCATGTGGGTTTTTTAAAGCTGTGCCTACTCTGTCAAAGGCAGGGACGAAAACTACCTGCACTCCAGGACACCTACACCACCGTCTGTAGGACACCTACATCACCGTCTGTAGGACACCTACATCACCGTCTGTAGGACACCTACACCACCGTCTGTAGGACACCTACACCACCCGATGTCACAGGAAGGCCATAAAGATCATCAAGGACAACAACCACCCAAGCCACTGCCTGTTTACCCCGCTATCATCCTGAAGGCGAGGTCAGTACAGGTGCATCAAAGCTGGGACCGAGAGACTGAAAAACAGCTTCTATCTCAAGGACATCAGCCTGTTAAACAGCCACCACTAACATTGAGTGGCTGCTGCCAACACACTGACTCAACTCCAGCCACTTTAATAATGGAAATTGATGGAAATTGATGGAAATTGATGTAAAATATAACACTAGCCACTTTTTAAAACTTTTTTTATTTCACCTTTATTTATCCAGGTAGGCTAGTTGAGTTCTCATTTGTAACTGCGACCTGGTCAAGATAAAGCATAGCAGTGTGAACAGACAACAACACAGAGTTACACATGGAGTAAACAATCAAGACAATAACAACAGACAAGTCAATAAAAAAATATATATATAATGTTTACATACCCTACATTACTCATCTCATACGTATATACTGTACTCTATATCATCTACTGCATCTTTATGTAATACATGTATCACTAGCCACTTTAACTATGCCACTTTGTTTACATACCCTACATTACTCATCTCATACGTATATACTGTACTCGATACCATCTACTGCATCTTGCCTATGCCGCTCTGTACCATCACTCATTCATATATCTTTATGTACATATTCTTTATCCCCTTACACTGTGTATAAGACAGTAGTTTTGGAATTGTTAGGTTAGATTACTTGTTGGTTATTACTGCATTGTCGGAACTAGAAGCACAAGCATTTCGCTACACATCTGCTAACCATATGTATGTTGACAAATAAAATTGATTTGATTTGTCCATTCCCAGCGGCCTCTCCGGGTGCTTTTGGAGAGACGCTGTGCTCTACCAACGTTCCGCCAAGAAGATAATCCAACATAAATCATGTATCCAATTTAGGAAATGGTAGAAAGAGTGTGTGTCCTTTTCTGTAGCCTACAGGCTGGATGAGATGGACACTTTTTACATCTTGCAGATGTAACAGTATAACTTTAGACCGTCCCCTAGCCCATACCCGGGCGCAAACCAGGGACCCTCTGCACACATCAACAACAGTCACCCACGAAGCATCGTTACCCATCGCTCCACAAAAGTCGCGGCCCTTGCAGAGCAAGGGGGGAACTACTACTTCAAGGTCTCAGAGCAAGTGACGTCACCGATTGAAACTCTATTTAGCGCGCACCGCTAACTAAGCTAGCCGTTTCACATCCGTTACATGAGCACAGTCCAACGCCGAAGCCTTTTGGATGTCTCATTTTGGGGCAGTTCCTGACCGGCCTTGAGTTCCATATCCATGGACATTGGTTGTTGGTCCGGTCCGTACCAAATCTGAACCGTCATATGTTTGGTTCAGAACTGCCCCCCAAAAATGTCCACAGACATAGATTTTTGTTCTGTTCCGGACAAAATCTGAAACAGTTGGTTCAGATTTTGTCCGGTTAATTTGGACCAAACATAGACATCTATAAATTACTTATTTTCAACTTTCATTCAGAACCGAAAATGAACCTGATTTCAACTTCCGGAAAATGCTGTATCGACCGTTCAGAAAGCTTTTGCGGCATAGCGCGCTGGACTTCGGGCTAGAAGGTCGAGGGTTCGCTCCCTGCTCCCTGCTGTTTCATTACTAAAACGTCCAGAAAAGATGCCTTTTCAACGTCCTGAAAAATATGTATTTTAAACTTACAGAAAATAACTTTCAATCTTTCATTCAGAACCTAACTTCAACGTCTGGAAAATAAGTATTTTAGACTAATTTAGCTTACTGAGACATCTAGTTTTGTTTCTCATTGGGCAGCATAATGGCCGGGACCAGCCCTGAATACGGGAGTAGTAAAGGTCCAGTGCACTGCTTTTGTGAAGATTATTTTATTTAAAAAAATATATATATTTAGATTTTTCAGGGGGTGCTGCAGCACCCTACAGCACCCCTACTTCCACAGCTATGCTTGGGTTTGTGTTAAAACCAAATCTTGTGCCCTATACTTGTCTGTCCAATGCATGTAAACAACTAGCTACTATCCATAGCTTGCCCATGCCATAGCAACCATCCATCTCAGAGGTTTCAAAAGAACAGAAAGGAACGATATAAACCGTTGATTTGTTTTGTCGTTGTACCGAACCAGTTCAGAACTTTATTTTGTTAATCAGGAACAGTGGAATTGAACGGGGAAAAAATTATGTTTCTTTTCAGAACGAAGCAACTGGAAAATAACCCCTGGTCCAAGCACAGTATAGGCCATTTTTCTATCTATGTTGTTCACTCTGAAACGTACAGTTTCACTGAGCCTGAGCCTGTGCCTCCCTGTTCTATAGATTCTATCAAGAGGTCTGGATTGTAACCATGGTTGTTGATCCAAGCAGGACCTTTGGGCTACATAGCAGCCCTCACCCTGCAGGACAGCATGTTTACCCTCTCAGGGCTACAAAGACCCCATTCACCGGTAACAGGAAGTTACACGCTGCCTGCCACGTCAAGTATTCTGCGCAGAACGGTGTATCTGTTTGCTCATGCATTCAAAACTAGTCTACACATTACCCAGTGGCAGAGATCCTTATCTCTCCTGACAGAGCAGAGACAAAGGAACTTGATGTTTGCCTGAGAACGGGCCGACTGGTTTTTCTCACAGCCAAGGGACAAAGGAGAAGGACCGTAACTTTTCTCCTTGGAATCCCAGGTGAAAGACATCCGTTATTCTGAGTTCTAGACTACACCAGGTGAATGGAGAGATCTGTTATTCTGGGTTTTAGACTACACCAGGTGAATGGAGACATCTGTTATTCTGAGTTCTAGACTACACCTGGTGAATGGAGAGATCTGTTATTCTGGGTTCTAGACTACACCAGGTGAATGGAGACATCTGTTATTCTGAGTTCTAGACTACACCTGGTGAATGGAGAGATCTGTTATTCTGGGTTCTAGACTACACCAGGTGAATGGAGACATCCGTTATTCTGAGTTCTAGACTACACCTGGTGAATGGAGACATCCGTTATTCTGAGTTCTAGACTACACCCGGTGAATGGAGAGATCTGTTATTCTGGGTTCTAGACTACACCAGGTGAATGGAGACATCCGTTATTCTGAGTTCTAGACTACACCTGGTGAATGGAGACATCCGTTATTCTGAGTTCTAGACTACACCTGGTAAATGGAGACATCCGTTATTTTGAGTTCTAGACTACACCTGGTGAATGGAGAGATCAGTTATTCTGAGTACTAGACTACACCAGGTGAATGGAGAGATCTGTTATTCTGAGTTCTAGACTACACCCGGTGAATGGAGAGATCAATTATTCTGAGTTCTAGACTCCACCAGGTGAATGGAGAGATCAATTATTCTGAGTTCTAGACTACACCAGGTGAATGGAGAGATCAGTTATTCTGAGTTCTAGACTACACCTGGTGAATGGAGAGATCAGTTATTCTGAGTTCTAGACTACACCAGGTGAATGGAGAGATCTGTTATTCTGAGTTCTAGACTACACCAGGTGAATGGAGAGATCAGTTATTCTGAGTTCTAGACTACACCAGGTGAATGGAGAGATCAGTTATTCTGAGTTCTAGACTACACCAGGTGAATGGAGAGATCAGTTATTCTGAGTACTAGACTCCACCAGGTGAATGGAGAGATCAGTTATTCTGAGTTCTAGACTCCACCAGGTGAATGGAGAGATCAGTTATTCTGAGTTCTAGACTCCACCAGGTGAATGGAGAGATCAGTTATTCTGAGTTCTAGACTCCACCAGGTGAATGGAGAGATCAGTTATTCTGAGTTCTAGACTCCACCAGGTGAATGGAGAGATCAGTTATTCTGAGTTCTAGACTCCACCAGGTGAATGGAGAGATCAGTTATTCTGAGTACTAGACTCCACCAGGTGAATGGAGAGATCAGTTATTCTGAGTACTAGACTCCACCAGGTGAATGGAGAGATCAGTTATTCTGAGTTCTAGACTCCACCAGGTGAATGGAGAGATCAGTTATTCTGAGTTCTAGACTCCACCAGGTGAATGGAGAGATCAGTTATTCTGAGTTCTAGACTCCACCAGGTGAATGGAGAGATCAGTTATTCTGAGTTCTAGACTCCACCAGGTGAATGGAGAGATCAGTTATTCTGAGTTCTAGATTCCACCAGGTGAATGGAGAGATCAGTTATTCTGAGTTCTAGACTCCACCAGGTGAATGGAGAGATCAGT